>NC_135237.1:294984560-295285560 GCF_051348905.1 Ranitomeya variabilis | reverse complement strand
TATCTGTCAGGACTGCTCCTGACTAGTCAGCACTGAGGTGCTGAGTCCAAATTTCAGAGGAATGCACAATACTCTCTTAGACACCTCAAAGGTCTGCCTGGGGCGAGATGCTCTTATTTTATCATGGCATCAGTGATCCTGCTGACAAGAGCACATACTCTTACTTTTTTCCTTGAAAAACAGTCTATTTGCTTGCTGCTTTCTGTTGCATGAATAATTTTAAAAATGTGCATTTCAAATGCCACTGATCAGTCACATTGGCACTGCTGCTGGCGCCTCTCCTATATCTCTCTCCACTCTCAATTGAAAGCCTATATTGTTCAAAGATGAGTTTCTTCTTTGGTGCTGCAATCCTCCAACTATCATAAATAACCTTAAAATAGCTGCTGCATTCTCTGCCTCAGCTTTTATTCAGGCTGTGATTGTCCTTCTTGATTTGTATGTGGCATATGATAAGAAAGCAGCAGGAAATTATGCAGATTCCCATAAAACCAAGCATGAGATGATTTGAGACTTTCCTGGATGTCAACTTTTTCAACATGTGCAAAGTTAGTGAAGAATTTATGAGAGTCACATAAATCAAAGCTCAAATTTTTAGTCACCACAATAAATGATTTGATTTTCATTTTTTTTTCATTGTTTTAATTTGCTCATCATATACTGTGCATAATATTATATATATATATATATATATATATATATATATATATATATATATGAAGATGATCAAAATAAATTTGCGCACACTGCGAGAGTTTGAACAGAACCAGAAACTGTATACAATAAAATGGTAGTGCAATGATATGATTCTAAATCCAAAGAACAACTTGCAATAGTATCAATGAAATTTATATGCAGTTGCCCAACCTAATGACAATACATATAGATATAAATACCCACGAATATGAAATAAAAAACATATATTATAGTAACCACCCACCAGTGTTGATAGATGAAACCAAATAATGAGATTGTATCCAGGAATGGCAACCTGTGCAGGGAAATAGCTGGACTTATTTGCATAGAATGCTAGTCACTGGAAGATCGGAGTCTGATTAGTCGAGAAGAATATATATGATTCCCACTTATAGAAAAGTCTCCACGATAGGATGGGAAGCTTATAGTTCTCGTTTTCTAGAACATGCATGAAAAAAGTAAAAAATGCTGTGAAAGAACTACGATACGTGAAGCAGCCCTGGCCAGTGGCAATGCTTCAATACCAGAAGACAGAGCTGCGTGCTGCAGACGGATTAAGCCTAGTCATAAATCTGCTGTGTGCACGCAGCCTGTTATCTTAAGTTGGAGCTCACGTGTTAAGGAGAAGAGACGATGTTCCTTCTTCGGTGCTGAAGATCTCCGGCGTCCTGTAGTTATGACTCCTAAGCCTGGTCACTTGCTTCCTCACAGTGTGTGCACCTTGCGGTGAATGGAGCAGGACCTAATGTGACGTCACTAGTCACGTGGAGCCTCAGGACAGACTGGAAACATAGCGGTGAAGAGATACGGCTAGCATAGAGGACCAAATCCTACGCGTTTCGGAAAGAACGCTTTCCTTCATCAGGGATGGTCCTAAGTGCCTGGATGAACCCTTTTATAGAGAGAAGTGAGTAATGTTATATATATATATATATATATATATATACACAGTGGGGCAAAAAAGTATTTAGTCAGTCAGCAATAGTGCAAGTTCCACCACTTAAAAAGATGAGAGGCGTCTGTAATTTACATCATAGGTAGACCTCAACTATGGGAGACAAACTGAGAAAAAAAAATCCATAAAATCACATTGTCTGTTTTTTTATCATTTTATTTGCATATTATGGTGGAAAATAAGTATTTGGTCAGAAACAAACAATCAAGATTTCTGGCTCTCACAGACCTGTAACTTCTTCTTTAAGAGTCTCCTCTTTCCTCCACTCATTACGTGTAGTAATGGCACCTGTTTAAACTTGTTATCAGTATAAAAAGACACCTGTGCACACCCTCAAACAGTCTGACTCCAAACTCCACTATGGTGAAGACCAAAGAGCTGTCAAAGGACACCAGAAACAAAATTGTAGCCCTGCACCAGGCTGGGAAGACTGAATCTGCAATAGCCAACCAGCTTGGAGTGAAGAAATCAACAGTGGGAGCAATAATTAGAAAATGGAAGACATTCAAGACCACTGATAATCTCCCTCGATCTGGGGCTCCACGCAAAATCCCACCCCGTGGGGTCAGAATGATCACAAGAACGGTGAGCAAAAATCCCAGAACCACGCGGGGGGACCTAGTGAATGAACTGCAGAGAGCTGGGACCAATGTAACAAGGCCTACCATAAGTAACACACTACGCCACCATGGACTCAGATCCTGCAGTGCCAGACGTGTCCCACTGCTTAAGCCAGTACATGTCCGGGCCCGTCTGAAGTTTGCTAGAGAGCATTTGGATGATCCAGAGGAGTTTTGGGAGAATGTCCTATGGTCTGATGAAACCAAACTGGAACTGTTTGGTAGAAACACAACTTGTCGTGTTTGGAGGAAAAAGAATACTGAGTTGCATCCATCAAACACCATACCTACTGTAAAGCATGGTGGTGGAAACATCATGCTTTGGGGCTGTTTCTCTGCAAAGGGGCCAGGACGACCTATCCGGGTACATGAAAGAATGAATGGGGCCATGTATCGTGAGATTTTGAGTGCAAACCTCCTTCCATCAGCAAGGGCATTGAAGATGAAACGTGGCTGGGTCTTTCAACATGACAATGATCCAAAGCACACCGCCAGGGCAACGAAGGAGTGGCTTCGTAAGAACCATTTCAAGGTCCTGGAGTGGCCTAGCCAGTCTCCAGATCTTAACCCTATAGAAAACCTTTGGAGGGAGTTGAAAGTCTGTGTTGCCAAGTGAAAAGCCAAAAACATCACTGCTCTAGAGGAGATCTGCATGGAGGAATGGGCCAACATACCAACAACAGTGTGTGGCAACCTTGTGAAGACTTACAGAAAACGTTTGACCTCTGTCATTGCCAACAAAGGATATATTACAAAGTATTGAGATGAAATTTTGTTTCTGACCAAATACTTATTTTCCACCATAATATGCAAATAAAATGATAAAAAAACAGACAATGTGATTTTCTGGATTTTTTTTTCTCAGTTTGTCTCCCATAGTTGAGGTCTACCTATGATGTAAATTACAGACGCCTCTCATCTTTTTAAGTGGTGGAACTTGCACTATTGCTGACTGACTAAATACTTTTTTGCCCCACTGTATATATATATATATATAATATTATGTACAGTATGTGATGAGAAAAAAAAAAAAATATATATATATATATACAGTATATTATAAACATAGCAGATAATCATCAGTAGTTAATGAATAAGAAGGGAGTGATGACTGAATTCATGAGAAATAGAAACATGGTGACTTTTTTTTACACAAAGTAATTATCAAAAAGTCAATTGCTGGTATCAGGAGACTTAAAAAACATGACATTACCTTCTTGAAATTTGAAATGGTAATAGACTTGTAACAGTTTTACCATCAAAGACTTTAAGCGGCCTACAATATTTGAGTCATTAATAGATGACATTGCCACTTCATCATACGCATAAAAATTAGCACTGATGAGCAAGTTAAAGCTTAGTTTGAGGTGAAGAGAAGATTTTTGAGCCAAATCAGAAGGTCATATAATAAGAAATTTAAGATCAATTAAGCAGATGTCAGAAGAATAAAAACTGAATAGAAGTCACCTTTCTCCATTTGCTAACTACATTATATGGGATACAAATAAGTATTAACTTTCTATTCTATATAGGCTTTAGATACCAATGTATATATGACTGGATTTTGCATGAGAAGTAGTAAAAGATCAGAAATTGTTGTACAGAATTTTTACCTTTTTAAAAACTCTAAAAAAAACATTTGTTAGAATTGGCCAGTAAATCTGATGTTCAGATTTGTAGGATAGCAAGCAATAATATAACTTGAGCAGGACAATAAGCAATGGTATATATATATATATATATATATATATATATATATATATATATATATACATATATATATATATATATATATATATATATATATATATATATATATACATATATATATATATATATATATATATATATATATATATATATATAGCTCTGGCAAAAATTAAGAGATCACCGCAAAGTGTTCAGGTTGCCTGATTTTTCTCTATATACTGTAGGTATGTTTTTAAGTAAAATATAAATTGTTCTTTTATCCTATAAACTTCTGACACTATGTCTTCGAATTTCCATGCAATAAATTTTTTATTTTTTTCTGACAAAGAAAAATGGTAAAAATTTTAAATAAAACCCAGTGCCCAGTGCTTTCAGAACTCAAATAATGCAAAGAAAACAAGTCCATAATCATTTAGAATCAACAATACTAATGTTTTAACTCATAAAGAGTTCAGAAATCAATATTTTGTGGAATAACCATGATTTCTAATCACAGCTTTCAGGCATCTTGGCATGCTTTTCACCACTCTTTCACACTGCTTACGCATCATCCAACTTAACGAGTGCCTGATACATGCCATAGCATCCCAAAGTTGTCAGAATGACCCCTCCAGGTCCCTCTGATATGGAAAGCCTGTTAGACCATGCTCAGAGCATGGTCTAAGAGATTAGCTCAAAATATTGTCCCTTGGGACTAGGGAAAAAAACCTTTAAAGTGAACACATATATTGCCATTAAAAACTTTTTTATTAGATATATTTAAAATATTCCCCAGCCCAGTGTAGGCAATATTTGTAGCACAAAAACAAAAAACAAAAACCGATATATTACCTGCCAAACAACCCTACAATAAGCCTGCTTTCCCTTCCTAGCAGTGGAGGTTGGCACCCTAAAAGATACGATTGTTTTGGCGCCCCCACTCCGCGGCGGCTGTTCCAGATTAACCCTGGCAGCCCCTATCCATCTATAGGTGGGAATGCAATTGGCATAGTAAAGGGATGAATGGATAGAAATAAAAATATATATGACAGGTTATGCACCAAATTGCTCTTGTCTAGACAATAGTCAAAGCAAAACACTTATTGTCTTAGGGTTTGATATACCAAAGCGGTGGGGATAACCATTTGGCTATATAGCCATATCAATATTTTCATCTTCCAAAGTCAAGGGATCGCTGACTATGCATCAAAAGCAAATCACAAAAAAATATACATTTCGGTCAGAAACAACAAAACAACAAAGTTTTGTTAGTGATAATTCCCAACCAGAAAGAAATACATAGCGGGGATTTTAACCCCCACTTATCTACAGCCTCGACGTGTTTTCCCATCTTAATGGTTCATCAGGAGGCCCAGTAAGGAACCTAACAGTAACACAGATGTGAGGTGTCCGGATGAAAAGGCATACCTGACTAGACTTGTGTACTGCGGGTTTAAGTATCTCTCAGTAGGGTCAGAGACCAATCAGGCCAGATCTTTAAGGACCCGCACATTTGCTTGTTATATTGCAATAATGGACATGCGCAGAATCAGTTTCCGGTTTTAGTCAGCCGGAATGCAGATGTATTGTGCCCCAGGCTGGAACGCACTCACCTTCCTCGTCATAATTCCGGACATGCGCATGCCGGGTCTGCGTTGCAAGCTGCAATGTAACAGGCTCAAGTGTTGTATTCTCGGACATGCGCAGATCAGATGGAGGCTTCCTATCGATATGCGCTCCAAGCAGGAGCGCATCCAATAGCCATACCATAATACTGAGCATGCCCAAGCCAAATTGGGGCTTTTTAAAGATAAATATGTGCTCTGGTATAGCGTGCAAGCACTTTTTCCTCAGACTACCAACTATATACCAGATATGTATATTCATAAAAATAAATCATTGACATGATCTTTTTTGTTGTACTGCTTCTACACACTCTCCTAAACTTAAGTATATATAGAGACATATATATTTAAACCTGCAGTACACAAGACTAGTCAGGTATGCCTTTTCATCTGGACACCTCACATCTGTGGCACTGTTAGGTTCCTTACTGGGCCTCCTGATGAACCGTTAGGAAGGGGAAACACATCAAGACTGGAGCTAAGTGGGGGTTAAAATCCCCGCTATGTATTTCTTTCTGGTTGGGAATTATTACTAACAGAACTTTGTTGTTTCTGACCGAAATGTATATATTTTTGTGAGGTGCTCTTGATGCATAGTCAGCTATTCCTTGACTTTGGGGAGTGAAAATATTGATATGGCTTTATAGCCAGATGGTTATCCCCACCGCTTTGGTATATCAAACCCTAAGACAATAAGTGTTTTGCTTTGACTATTGTCTAGACAAGAGCAATTTGGTGCATAACCTGTCATATATATTTTTATTTCTATCCATTCACCCCTTTACTATGCCAATTGTATTCCCACCTATAGATGGATAGGGGCTGCCAGGGTTAATCTGGAACAGCCGCCGCGGAGTGGGGGCGCCAAAACATTTGTATCTTTTAGGGTGCCAACCTCCACTGCTAGGAAGGGATAGCAGGCTTATTGTAGGGTTGTTTGGCAGGTAATATATCGGTTTTTTTTTTGGTTTTTTTGTGCTACAAATATTGCCTACACTGGGCTGGGGAATATTTTAAATATATCTAATAAAAGATATTTTTTAATGGGAATATATGTGTTCATGGTCTAAGAGACTTCTGTAAGTAGAGCACGGACAAGTATTAATCATTGCAATACTGGTGCACTGATCAGTGTGATAAAAGTTAAATCCCATGGTAGGACTAAGTAAGAAAGTAGAAAAAAGTAAAAACAAATTGTAAAAATAATTTAAAAAAATCACAAAATAATAATAAAAAAATATTATACCAATAAATACATATTTTTATGACAAAACAAATGAACAAAAAGGAACACATGTTTGATATTGCTATGCCCGGAACGACCCAACCTATGAAGCTGTCCCACTAGTTAACCCCTTCAGTGAACACCGTAAAAAAATAAAAATAAAAATGAGGTAACAAATCTATGCTTTTTTCATCATACTGCTGAACAAAAAATTGAATAAAACGCAATTAAAAAGAAAAATGTACATACAAATGCTATTTCTTAAAATATTTTGTTCCACAAAAAACAAGACACCATATAGCTCCAAGATCCCTATCAGCCCACAAATACGCTGAAGGATTAAAAAAGATTCTAGCTTATCATAAAATGGAATATTTATTGAATCAAAAAAGATAACATACACACAAAACAGTAAAAATGCAAAATCTCCAACAAAAGAGGCACAAATGTAGCTAAATCCCAACTGGTCTAGTGATACATCAGAAACAGCCAGAGTTAGTATGCTTGAAGGAGTAAAAATGAAGGAATCAATGTGATACCATAATAGCCTATGTATGTTGGAACAGGGCAAGCTGTAATAAAGTGCATATGTAGTATAATCAGATAGAAATAAGCTAACCACACAATTTATGGCAAATAGAACCTAATTAAACCCCATACTGGAAATGGAAGAAAAATTATAGCAAATCAAACCAAGAGTATGGTGTCCACACAGGTGTATTACCTCAAACAGAAAGATATTACATATATAGTAGCATTAATAAAATACACAGTGCAATCATAAGTATCAAATAGGTAATAACTATCTCCTGATGTGCAAAATTAACCCCTTAAGCCCCGAGGGTGGTTTGCACGTTAATGACCGGGCCAATTTTTACAATTCTGACCACTGTCCCTTTATGAGGTTATAACTCTGGAACGCTTCAACGGATCTTGGCGATTCTGACATTTTTTTCTCGTGACATATTGTACTTCATGTTAGTGGTAAAATTTCTTCGATATAACTTGCGCTTATTTGTGAAAAAAACGAATATTTGGCGAAAATTTTGAAAATTTCGCAATTTTCCAACTTTGAATTTTTATGCCCTTAAATCACAGACATATGTCACACAAAATACTTAATAAATAACATTTCCCACATGTCTACTTTACATCAGCACAATTTTGGAACCAAAATTTTTTTTTGTGACGGAGTTATAAGGGTTAAAAGTTGACCAGCAATTTCTCATTTTTACAACACCATTTTTTTTTAGGGACCACATCTCATTTGAAGTCATTTTGACAGGTCTATATGATAGAAAATACCCAAGTGTGACACCATTCTAAAAACTGCACCCCTCAAGGTACTCAAAACCACTTTCAAGAAGTTTATTAACCCTTCAGGTGTTTCACAGGAATTTTTGGAATGTTTAAATAAAAATGAACATTTAACTTTTTTTCACACAAAATTTATTTCAGCTCCAATTTGTTTTATTTTACCAAGGGTAACAGGAGAAAATAGACCCCAAAAGTTGTTGTACAATTTGTCCTGAGTACGCTGATACCCCATATGTGGGGGTAAACCACAGTTTGGGCGCATGGCAGAGCTTGGAAGCAAAGGAGCGCCATTTGACTTTTCAATGCAAAATTGACTGGAATTGAGATGGGACGCCATGTTGCATTTGGAGAGCCCCTGATGTGCCTAAACATTGAAACCCCCCACAAGTGACACCATTTTGGAAAGTAGACCCCCTAAGGAACTTATCTAGATGTGTGGTGAGCACTTTGACCCAACAAGTGCTTTACAGAAGTTTATAATGCAGAGCCGTAAAAATAAAAAATCATATTTTTTCACAAAAATTATCTTTTCACCCCCAATTTTTTATTTTCCCAAGAGTGAGAGAAGAAATTGGACCCCAAAAATTGTTGTGCAATTTGTCCTGAGTACGCTGATACCCCATATGTGGGTGTAAACCATTGTTTGGGCGCAGGGCAGAGTTCGGAAGGGAAGGAGCGCCATTTGACTTTTCAATGCAAAATTGACTGGAATTGAGATGGGACGCCATGTTGCATTTAGAGAGCCCTTGATGTGCCTAAACATTGAAACCCCTAACAAGTGACACCATTTTGGAAAGTAGACCCCCTAAGGAACTTATCTAGATGTGTGGTGAGCACTTTGACCCAACAAGTGCTTTACAGAAGTTTATAATGCAGAGCCGTAAAAATAAAAAATCATATTTTTTCACAAAAATGATCTTTTCACCCCCAATTTTTTATTTTCCCAAGGGTAAGAGAAGAAATTGGACCCCAAAAATTGTTGTGCAATTTGTCCTGAGTACACTGATACCCCATATGTGGGTGTAAACCATTGTTTGGGCGCAGGGCAGAGCTCAGAAGGGAAGGAGCGCCATTTGACTTTTCAATGCAAAATTGACTGGAATTGAGATGGGACGCCATGTTGCGTTTGGAGAGCCCCTAATGTGCCTAAACATTGAAACCCCCCACGAGTGACACCATTTTGGAAAGTAGACCCCTTAAGGAACTTATCTAGATGTGTGTTGAGCACTTTGACCCAACAAGTACTTCACAGAAGTTTATAATGCAGAGCCGTAAAAATAAAAAATCATATTTTTTCACAAAAATGATCTTTTCACCCCCATTTTTTTATTTCCCCAAGGGTAAGAGAAGAAATTAGACCACAAAAGTTGTTGTGCAATTTGTCCTGAGTACGACGATACCCCATATGTGGGTGTAAACCATTGTTTGGGCGCATAGCAGAGCTCAGAAGGGAAGAAGCGCTATTTTACTTTTCAATGCAAAATTGACTGGAATTAAGATGGGATGCCATGTTGCGTTTGGAGAGCCCCTGATGTGCCTAAACATTAAACCCCCCCACAAGTGACACCATTTTGGAAAGTAGACCCCCTAAGGAACTTATCTAGATGTGTTTTGAGAGCTTTGAACCCCCAAGTGTTTCACTACAGTTTATAACGCAGAGCCGTGAAAATAAAAATTATTTTTTTTTTTCACAAAAATGATTTTTTAGCCCCCAGTTTTGTATTTTCACAAGGGTATCAGGATAAATTGGACCCCAAAAGTTGTTGTCCAATTTGTCTGGAGTACGCTGATACCCCATGTGTGGGGAGGGACCACTGTTTGGGCGCATGACAGAGCTCGGAAGGGAAGGAGCGCCATTTGGAATGCAGACTTAAATGGATTGGTCTGCAGGCGTCACGTTGCATTTGCAGAGCCCCTGATGTACCCAAACAGTACAAACCCCCCACAAGTGACCCCATATTGGAAACTAGACCCCCCAAGGAACTTATCTAGATGTGTTGTGAGAACTTTGAACCCCCAAGTGTTTCACTACAGTTTATAACGCAGAGCCGTGAAAATAAAAATTATTTTTCTTTTTCACAAAAATGATTTTTTAGCCCCCAGTTTTGTATTTTCACAAGGGTATCAGGATAAATTGGACCCTAAAAGTTGTTGTCCAATTTGTCCTGAGTACGCTGATACCCCCTACGTGGGGGGGAACCACTGTTTGGGCGCATGACAGAGCTCGGAAGGGAAGGAGCGCCATTTGGAATGCAGACTTAAATGGATTGGTCTGCAGGCGTCACGTTGCATTTGCAGAGCCCCTGATGTACCCAAATAGTACAAACCCCCCACAAGTGACCCCATATTGGAAACTAGACCTCCCAAGGAACTTATCTAGATGTGTTGTGAGAACTTTGAACCCCCAAGTGTTTCACTACAGTTTACAACGCAGAGCCGTGAAAATAAAACATATTTTTTTTCCCACAAAAATGATTTTTAGCCCCCCAAATTTTTATTTTCCCAAGGATAACAAGAGAACTTGGATCCCAGAAGTTGTTGTTCAATTTGTCCCTAGTACGCTGATACCCCATATGTTGGGGTAAACCCCTTTTTGGACGCACGGGAGAGCTCGGAAGGGAAGGAGCACTGTTTTACTTTTTCAACGCAGAATTGGCTGGAATTGAGATTGGACGCCATGTCGCTTTTGGAGAGCCCCTGATGTACCTGAACAGTGGAAACTCCCCAATTCTACCTGAAACCCTACCCCTAACCGTTTACTGAACATTTTCTGACAGTCATAAGTGCCACGTATATAAGTGCCACGTATATAAGTGCCACGTATATAAGTGCCACGTATATAAGTGCCACGTATATAAGTGCCACGTATATAAGTGCCACGTATTTAAGTGCCACGTATTTAAGTGCCACGTATTTAAGTGCCACGATATTTCAGTGCCACAATATTTCAGTGCCACGTATTTCAGTGCCACGTATTTCAGTGCCACGTATTTCAGTGCCACGTATTTCAGGCACTGAAAAATACGTGGCACGTAAATACTTCAGTGCCACGATATTTCAGTGCCACGATATTTCAGTGCCACATATTTCAGTGCCACGTATTTCAGGCACTGAAAAATACGTGGCACGTAAATACGTGGCACTTAAATACGTGGCACTTAAATACGTGGCACTTAAATACGTGGCACTTAAATACGTGGCACTTATATACGTGGCCACTGAAATATCGTGGCACTTATATACGTATATACGTATATAAACGTATATTTCAGTGCCACGTATTTCAGTCCCACGTATTTCAGGTTAGGGGTAGGGTTAGGGTTAGGGTTTTTTGTTTTTTTCTTGTTTTCTTGTGTTTTTCTATAAAAACGCATGTGTTTTACCGCGTTTACATGCATTTTTTCACACATGCGGTTTTTTTAAAAAACGCATGCAGATAAAAACGCAAGTGTGAAACCAGACTAAAAGACGCTTTTTATAGCAAAAAAGTTTTTGCGTCTCCACATTTTGAGACCTATAATTTTTCCACATTTTGGTCCACAGAGTCATGTGAGGTCTTGTTTTTTGCGGGACGAGTTGACGTTTTTATTGGTAACATTTTCGGACACGTGACCATTTTTTATCACTTTTTATTCCGATTTTTGTGAGGCAGAATAACCAAAAACCAGCTATTCATGAATTTCTTTTGGGAGAGGCGTTTATACCGTTCTGCGCTTGGTAAAATTGATAAAGCGGTTTTATTCGTCGGGTCAGTACGATTACAGCGATACCTCATTTATATCATTTTTTTATGTTTTGACGCTTTTATACGATAAAAACTATTTTATAGAAAAAATAATTATTTTGGCATCGCTTTATTCTGAGGACTATAATTTTTTTATTTTTTTGCTGATGATGCTGTATGGCGGCTCGTTTTTTGCGGGACAAGATGACGTTTTCAGCGGTAACATGGTTATTTATATCCGTCTTTTTGATTGCGTGTTATTCCACTTTTTGTTCGGCGGTATGGTAATAAAGCGTTGTTTTTTGCCTCGTTTTTTTTTTTTTTCTTACGGTGTTTACTGAAGGGGTTAACTAGTGGGCCAGTTTTATAGGTTGGGTCGTTACGGACGCGGCGATACTAAATATGTGTACTTTTATTGTTTTTGTTTGTTTTTTTTAGATAAAGAAATGTATTTATGGGAATAATATTTTTTTTATTATTATTATTTATTTAGGAATTTTTTTTTTTTTTTTTTTTACACATGTGGAAATTTTTTTTTTTACTTTTTTACTTTGTCCCAGGGGGGGACATCACAGATCGCAGATCTGATAGTGTGCACAGCACTCTATCAGATCTGCGATCATACTTTCATCGGAGCAGGCTGCAGCTTTCATCTGCAGCCTGCTCCGACCCGGAAGTGCTCCCTGCAGGACCCGGATACAGCCCCTCGGCCATTTTGGATCCGGGGCCTGCAGGGAGAAGACGTTCGGTACGAGGTGAGTACATCACCTTGTACCGATCGTCTCAGGGAAGCCCGCAGGGAGCCCCCTCCCTGCGCGATGCTTCCCTGTACCGCCGGTACACCGCGATCATGTTTGATCGCGGTGTGCCGGGGGTTAATGTGCCGGGGGCGGTCCGTGACCGCTCCTGGCACATAGTGCCGGATGTCAGCTGCGATATGCAGCCGACACCCGGCCGCGATCGGCCGCGCTCCCCCCGTGAGCGCGGCCGATCGCGTATGACGTACTATACCGTCACCGGGAATTAAGGCCCACCCCACCTCGACGGTATAGTACGTCATATGGGATTAAGGGGTTAATGTCCAGCAATAATCAATGACAACATAGGTAGTAGCATATTGATAATAAAAGGTAGTAGCAGATAGATTTTGAGCCCCATCAGGGACAGCGATGATAACATGTGCAAACTGTAAAGCACTGCGGAATATGTTAGCGCTATATAAAATAAAGATTATTATTATACCTTACCTATTCAGTCTGTACAGAAAGTATTCACACCCTTGTAAGCTTTACACTCTTTGTTTCATTATAGCCATTTGGTAAATTCAAAAAAGTTAATTTTTTCCCATTAATGTACACTCTGCACCCTATCTTGACTGAAAAAAACAGAAATGTAATATTTTTTGCAAATTTATTAAAAAAGAAAAAATGAACTATTACATGGCCCTTTGCTCAGACACTCATAATTAAGTCACATGCTGTCTATTTCCTTGTGATCCTCCTTGAGATGATTCTATTCCTTCATTGGAGTGCAGCTGTGTTTAATTAAACTGATAGGACTTGATTTGGAAAGGCGCTCACATGTCTATATAAGATCTTACAGCTCACAGTGCATGTCAGAACAAATGAACCATAAACGTTACATTTGGACAGAGGTCAACAAGGCCTATGATGAAAGAACACCATTCCCACTGTAAATCACGGAGGTGGATCGCTGATGTTTTGGGGATTTGTGAGCTACAAAGGCACAGGAAGCTTGGTCAAAGTTGAAGGAAAAATGAATAAAGCATGTTATCAGCAAATACTGGAGGCAAATTTGCAATCATCAGCCTTGAAGCTGTGCACGGGGCATACTTGGACGTTCTAACATGACAACGATCCAAAACACAAGGCCACGTTGACCTGTCGTTGGCTGCAGCAGAACAAAGTGAAGGTTCTGGAGTGGCCATCTCAGTCTTTTGACCTCAATATCATTGAGCCACTCTGGGGAGATCTCAAGCATGCAGTTCATGCTACACAGCCCATGATTTTACAGGAACTGGAGGCTTTTTGCCAAGAGTGGGCAGCTTTACCATCTGAGAAAATAAAGAACCTCCTCCACAACTACCACAAAAGACTTCAAGTTGTCATTGATGTTAGAGGGGGCAATGCACAGTATTAAGAAATTGGGTATGTGAACTTTTTATCAGTGTCATTTGGATGTTTTGAGTTGTCATTATGATTTTAACCCCTTCATGACCGTGGGATTTTCCGTTTTTCCGTATTCGTTTTTCACTCCCCTCCTTCCCAGAGCCATAACTTTTTTATTTTTCCGTCAATTTGGCCATGTGAGGGCTTATTTTTTGCGGGACGAGTTGTACTTTTGAACGACATCATTGGTTTTACCATGTCGTGTACTAGAAAAAGGGAAAAAAATTCCAAGTGCGGTGAAATTGCAAAAAAAGTGCAATCCCACACTTGTTTTTTGTTTGGCTTTTTTGCTAGGTTCTTTAAATGCTAAAACTGACCTGCCATTGTGATTCTCCAGGTCATTACGAGTTCATAGACACCTAACATGACTAGGTTGTTTTTTACCTAAGTGGTGAAAAAAAATTCCAAACTTTGCAAAAAAATAAATAAATAAAATTGCGCCATTTTCCGATACCCGTAGCGTCTCCATTTTTCGTGATCTGGGGTCGGGTGAGGGCTTATTTTTTGCGTGCCGAGCTGGCATTTTTAATGATAGCATTTTGGTGCAGATACGTTCTTTTGATCACCCGTTATTGCATTTTAATGCAATGTCGTGGCGACCAAAAAAACGTAAATCTGGCGTTTCGATTTTTTTTTCATTACGCCGTTTAGCGATCAGGTTAATGCTTTTTTTTTATTGATAGATCGGGCGATTCTGAACGCGGCGATACCAAATATGTGTAGGTTGGGTTTTTTTTTTATTGATTTATTTTGATTGGGGCGAAAGGGGGGTGATTTAAACTTTTATATTTTTTTTATTTTTTTCACATTTTTTTTTACTTTTTTTTTTAACTTTTACCATGCTTCTATAGCCTCCATGGGAGGCTAGAAGCAGGCACAGCACGATCGCCTCTGCTACATAACAGCGATCATCAGATCGCTGTTATGTAGCTAAAATGCAGGTGTGCTGTGAGCGCCGACCACAGGGGGGCGCTCACAGCCACCGGCGATCAGTAACCATAGAGGTCTCCAGGACCTCTATGGTTACCTTCCTGACGCATCGCCGACCCCCGATTATGTGACGGGGGTCGGCGATGCGCTCATATCCGGCCGCACGGCCGGATGCGGTAGTTAAATGCCGCTGTCTGAGTTTGACAGCGGCATTTAACTAGTTAATAGCGGCGGGTGATCGCGATTTCACCCGCCGCTATTGCGCGCACATGTCAGCTGTAAAAAACAGCTGACATGTCGCGACTTTGATGTGCGCTCACCGCCGGAGCGCACATCAAAGCGGGGGTCCCGACATGTGACGTACTATCCCGTCACATGTCGGGAAGGGGTTAAAAGAGAAAACACAGTAGTTTAACAATAAATGGCTTCACTCCAAAAACTAACCATGAGTGGAGAAAAAGTTTTGGTGATATCATTCATATTCTCTGAAATAAGGCCAAGAAAGCAAAAATTCTGCCTGGGTATTTAAACTTTTGAGCATAACTGTAACTTCACCCTGTAACATCTATAGTGTGGCTTCTTTGCCTGCTGTGGCTGCTGCTTATGCTGCTGATGTTAACACAAATTTGCAGAAATGTGAACAGTCATGGTTGTTCTACATCTGCTGTGTTGGCTGTAGTGGAAGACATATCTGTCCCATTAATACTATTTATACTCTCGTGAAATGTATGTCACTTTGTTGGTGTAAGGCCTTCATTTGTTAAAATCTTAACACTCCAGGTTGGGTGTCCATCTGCTGGATTGGGTGTAGTGGAAGACTTGTCGGTCACTATTATACTATTTCTACTGTGGTGAAATGAATGCCGCTTTGGTATTGTCTGACAATAATTTTTGTTAATGTGAACACTGCTGGTTGGGTGTCCATCTGCTGGATTGAGTGTAGTGGAATATTTGTTGGTCCCTTTTATACCATTTCAAAACTCATGAAATTTGTGAAATTTAGGCCACTTTGGTGTTGTCTGCAAATAATTTTTGTAAATGTGAATATTCCTGGTTGGGCGTCCATCTGCTGGATTGGGCGTAGTGGAAGTCCTGTCGGTCCCTTTTATACTATTTCTACTGTGGTAAAATTGATGCCAATTTGGCCAATTTGGCACGAAAGTAGCACATCTGAATTCATGTTTGGATTTCCCTCAAAATTCGGGCACAGCTCAGTAAATGACCATTAATGCTTTTGTTATGAGTATGGCTAGGTTAATGATACTGTATGATGAGTGGAGGGGACGTATTTCATGAGGGGATGGTGTGGGGAGGGGTGAGAGAGTGGGGTAGCGGCAGACAGTTTTTTTTTAGTTAACTTAATGGGTGGAGATTCTAGTAGCCAATCAGGGTGCAGAAATCATCCACAACATCCAGACACCAGGGCTTCTCTCATTGACTACCGAAGTCACATGTCCCTATCCAAAACTGGACATGTTGTTAAGGCTCTATTTTGTCAGTGTAGCTGCACAGGGAGGCTGCTCCTGCTGCAAGTAGACAATTAGGTAGGTGGTTTACTGTCAGGGTATGTGCACACGTCCGGATTTCTTGCAGAAATTTCCTGAAGAAAACCGGAAATTTTCTGCAAGAAATCCGCATTTTTGTGTGTGTTTTTTTTCCGTTTTTTTTGCGTTTTTTTTAGCATTCTGCAAGCGTAATTAGCTTGCAGAATGCTAAAGTTTTCCAAGCGATCTGTAGCATCACTTGGAAAACTGACTGACAAGTTGGTCACATTTGTCAAACATACTGTTTGACAAGTGTGACCAACTTTTTACTATAGATGCTGCTTATGCAACATCTATAGTAAAAGATAGAATGTTTAAAAATAATAAAAAAAATAAAAAAAATGGTTATACTCACCCTCTGCAGACAGCCAATCTCCTCAGCGGCGTCCGTTCCTATAGATGCCGGTGTGGTTCAGGACCTTCGATGATGTCACGGCTTGTGATTGGTCGCGTGAGTCACATGAGCGGTCACGCGACCAATCACAAGACAGCGACGTCATCACAGGTCCTGAACCACACCATCTATAGGAACGGAAGAGAGAGCATGCACCGGAGAGGCGGGAACACTTCGGGGGCCATCTGAGGGTGAGTATATGACTATTTTTTATTTTAATTCTTTTTTTTTTACCAATTATATGGTGCCCAGTCCGTGGAGGAGAGTCTCCTCTCCTCCACCCTGGGTACCAACCGCATATAATCTGCTTACTTCCCGCACGGTGGGCATAGCCCCGTGCGGGAAGTGAGCAGATCAATGCACTACTAGGTGTGCGGAATCCCCGCAATTCCGCATTTTTAATGAACATGTTGCTTTTTTTTCCGCGATGCGATTTTTTCACGGAAAAAAATGCAACATTTGCACAAAAAATGCGGAATACCCTGTAAATAATAGGAGGCATATGTAAGCGTTTTTTTCGCGTTTTTATCACGTTTTTATAGCGAAAAAACGTGAAAAAACGTGAAAAATCCTGAACGTGTGCACATGGCCTCAGCTAGTTCAGCTAGATAGGATTGACCTTTTAGCATCTAACTCTTTTGTGATATTAGTGTGGGGAAGGAAGGAAGGTTAGTTTTCTAAACTAACTTGTTTATGATAATATTCTTGTGCAGGCAGGAGGCCACATTTCCAAATCTAAATTGTGCTAAAATTCTGGTGCAGGCAGAAAGCCACATTTCCTAATCTAAATTGTTTGTGCTAATATTGTGGTGCAGGCAAGAGGCCACATTTCCTAGTATAAATCGTTTGTCCTAATATTGTGGTGAAAGCAGGAAGCCACATTTTTTAATCTATCTCATTTATGCTAATAGTGCGGTGCAGGCACCAGCCCACATTTCCTAATCTAGATCGTTTGTGCTAATTTTGTGATGCAGGCAGGAGGCCATGTTTCCTAATCTAAATAAATTGTGCTAATTTTGTGATGCAGGCAGGAAGCCACATTTCCTAATCTAAATAGTTTGTGCTAATAGTGTAGAACAGGCAAAAGGCCACATTTCCTAATCAAAATTGTTTGTGCTAATACTGTGGTGCAGGTACCAGGTCACATTTCATAATCTAAATTGTTTGGGCTAATACTGGGTTGCAGGAACTAGGCAACATTTTATAATCTAAATTGTTTGTACTAGTAGTGTGGTGCAGGCACCAGGCCACATTTCATAATTTAAATTGTTTGTGGTAATACTGTGATACAATAAACTTATCATACACACATTAGTCACTGAAAACAGTTGCTTTAACTTTATCCATCTGGTATGTTACCACTTCACACACACATTAGTGATTGAGAACTGATTTTATTAGTGATGAGCAAATAGTGTAATATTCAGATTCTGTAAAATCGGCACAAATAATTTCTAATATCCGTGTATCGCACCGAATAACTAATCCAATTCAAGTCAATGGGAAAGCCAAATATTTTTGTGCTGGACCGAGTAAACAGGTCTGTGGGCCTGAGAAAAAAGCTGAAATGGATGAGAAAAACCTAAAACTAAATGAGAACAGCATGGAGAAGATGCCTGCATGCCTTTCTGACTCACATATGGTATCTGGGAATAATGTTGTCAGTAGTGTTGAGCGATACTTTCCGATATCGGAAAGTATCGGTATCGGAAAGTATCGGCCGATACCGTCAAAATATCGGATCCAATCCGATACCGATACCCGATCCCAATGCAAGTCAATGGGACGAAAATATCGGAATTAAAATAAACCCTTAATAAACTTGTAGGTTCATTCTACATGAAGGAAAACAACTAAGAATAATGTAGGATGTATTGGGGGACGTGGCGGAGATATTAAAGGGACAGAGGTTTAGCCCAATGTAATAGAATAGCAGGATTTTTTATTTTTTTTTATGAAGTTCGGCGTTAGAAAGAATTTGACTATGTTATTTTTTTTTTTTTTTATGTCAGATATTGATGTTTCACTACTTCCACGCCCTTCACCTTCTTTTTTACTTCTCCCACGCTTTCTTCTTAATTATCCTCATCATCAGCTTCTTTGACATCAACTTCTTCACCTTATTCATCTTCTTCTTCATCTTCTACCTATTATTTTTTGGGTTACATTGTTCATATTCTTTTTATTTTACTATTATCTTCATCATATTCAACTTCTTCATCATATTCTTATTTGTGACAGGCATTCCCGTAGTTGTTATCTATAAAAGTTTGAAGATTACACCTTCCGTTCTGCCTGTCACAAACCAGTTACATTTGTCCGCGTTCAGTTTGGCCTGCAGCATCAGGCTTTATCCAGGGGCACCACGAGGAGGAACGGACTCACCCCCATACACTGCTTAGTCTTCTTCTGCTTATAATTTACATAATATTTTTTTGCTCTGATATTTTGTGTTATGCTTAATGTCCTTCTGCTCTTTGTTCTGCAGCCTCTTGTTCTTCTGCTTCTCGGTCTTCCAGGTCGTCGTCGTCTCCAGGGTCGTCGTCTCCGGGGTCGTCGTCATCGGGGTGGTCTCCGGGGTCGTCGTCATCGGGGTGGTCTTCAGGGTCATCGTCTCCAGGGTCGTCGTCATCACGGTGGTTGTCGTCTCTGGTGTCGTCGTCATCTTAGGGGTGTTCTTCCGGGTCATCGTGTTTAGTCTCTTGAACTTGGAAATGTAGCAGAAGGTACAAGAAGGCTGAGAAAATGCCGAGAACCAGCTGATGGAACTGGAACTCGGATGGCTACCCGAAGGTCCAAGAGCCAATGGAACTACCGAGGACCAGCTGACGTTACTGGAACCCGGTTACTAAGCAGGAGGTACCCGTGCCTGAAAGCACTACCAAGGACCACCTGACGTTGGTGGAACTCGGATACCCAGAGGGAGGCACCTAAGCCAAAGGCTCTGCCCGGAACCAGCTGACGGTACTGGAACCAGGATGGGGAGCAGAAGGTACAAGAGCAAAAGACACTGCCGAGAACCAGCTGACGGTGCTGGAACCCGGATGGGTAGCCGAAGGTCCAAGAGCCAATGGAACTACCGAGGACCAGCTGACGTTACTGGAACCCGGTTACTAAGCAGGAGGTACCCGTGCCTGAAAGCACTACCAAGGACCACCTGACGTTGGTGGAACTCGGATACCCAGAGGGAGGCACCTAAGCCAAAGGCTCTGCCCGGAACCAGCTGACGGTACTGGAACCAGGATGTGGAGCAGAAGGTACAAGAGCAAGTGTCTGCGTGGCTTTTGCAGGACACGTTGCCGGCTGCACAGCAGGGGAACAGCTGGCGGTGCTGGACCCCACTGACACATTGGCGAGGTGTTTGGCTCTGTGCAGCCAGCACTTCCGGACAGCAACGAGCGGTGTTGTAGCCCGGGCTCTGCAGGGGGAGCAGAGTGTAGGCCGAAGCCTACTTGAACCAATTTCAAAGGTAACCTTTAACCCCCCCTCAGGGGTTAGAAAGTAGAAGAGCCACAGCTTATGCAGCAGTAGTGCTGCACAAGTCAAAGGTTGCTCTTTTAATTTCGCTCCTTGCACACGCTGAATGAAACACGTATAACATTTAGCCCTTTATACAGTCAAACTGTGTTGGAGGCGCGAGTTCCCTTTGTAATGAGACGCAGCACAGATGTCAAGAATCCCACCTTGGTGCTGGGTGCAGCCTCCTGAGCGTTGTTATTTGCTGTACAGGAGTCTGCGCTGTCGTGTTATCCCCTGGCCTAGCGCCGTTAGCGCTGCCCATCTTCTGACCTCATTTAATGTTGGCCGGTGCGGTTCGCGATGCCCATGAATCACAGCCCCGCAGTGTATTGACATAGTTTAAACACTGCGGGGCTGGGATTCATGGCCTGGCGCAGTACATATGTTCGCCTCTCGCTTGGGTTCTTACACCCGCTTCAGACTATGCGGCGTCATCTGATCCCTTATCGCATGCCACGGCCATGAAGCCGCACAGTCCGAAGAAGGCGGAAGGAGAGGAGGGACAGGCGAACTGATGCACTGATCCTGCCCATCAATCACACCCTCGCAGTCCCAATAAATAAGACACCGAGGGGCGTTGTGTGGGTCAGGGCGGCCGCAGAGGCGCAGGCAGCCAAACCATGATGCCAGAAGACGGGCAGCGCTACCAAGGGGGTTGCAGCGTGTCATTACAAAGGAAAGTCACACCACCGGGACGGTTAAATGGTCACACAGAGGACACATTGCAGACGTGTTTTCAGTTCCACATGTGCGAGGAGAATACGTTTCTGAGCCACCTTGCACACATGCAGCATTACCGCTGTACAAGGTGGCTGGATAACGTAAAAACGCCTGGGGGAGGGGGGACAGGTTCCCTTCAATTTCAGTTCTTGTGTCTGCGTGGCTTTTGCAGGACACGTTGCCGGCTGCACAGCAGGGGAACAGCTGGCGGTGCTGGACCCCACTGACACATTGGCTGGTGTTTTTCTCTGTGCAGCTAGCACATCTGGGCAAAAACTGGCGGTGTGTTAGAGCCCAGGGACAGCAGGAGGAGGAGCAGGAGGAGGAGGAGCAGGGGGAGGGGAGTGTAGGCCGAAGCCTGCACAGGCGGCAGCTTTGGGTGTGTTGTGTCTGCGTGACTTTTGCAGGACACGTTGCCGGCTACACAGCAGGGGAACAGCTGGCGGTGCTGGACCCCACTGACACATTGGAGAGGTGTTTGGCTCTGTGCAGCCAGCACTTCCGGACAGCAACTAGCGTTGTTGGAGCCCGGGCTCTGCAGGTGGAGCAGAGTGTAGGCCGAAGCCTAATTGAACCGATTTCAAAAGTCACCTTTAACCCCCCCTCAGGGGTTACAAAGTAGAAGAGCCACAGCTTATGCAGCAGCAGTGCTGCGCAAGTCAAAGGTTGCTCTTGTAATTTTTCTCCTTGCACACGCTGAATGGAACACGTATAACATTCAGCCCTTTAGACAGTCAAACTGTGTAATGGAGGCGAGAGTTCCCTTTGTAATGAGACGCAGCACAGGTGTCAAGAATCCCACCTTGGTGCTGGGTGCAGCCTCCCGAGCGTTGTTATTTGCTGTACAGGAGTCTGCGCTGTCGTGTTATCCCCTGGCCTAGCGCCGTTAGCGCTGCCCATCTTCTGACCTCATTTAATGTTGGCCGGTGCGGTTCGCGATGCCCATGAATCACAGCCCCGCAGTGTATTGACATAGTTTAAACACTGCGGGGCTGGGATTCATGGCCTGGCGCAGTACATATGTTCGCCTCTCGCTTGGGTTCTTACACCCGCTTCAGACTATGCGGCGTCATCTGATCCCTTATCGCATGCCACGGCCATGAAGCCGCACAGTCCGAAGAAGGCGGAAGGAGAGGAGGGACAGGCGAACTGATGCACTGATCCTGCCCATCAATCACACCCTCGCAGTCCCAATAAATAAGACACCGAGGGGCGTTGTGTGGGTCAGGGCGGCCGCAGAGGCGCAGGCAGCCAAACCATGATGCCAGAAGACGGGCAGCGCTACCAAGGGGGTTGCAGCGTGTCATTACAAAGGAAAGTCACACCACCGGGACGGTTAAATGGTCACACAGAGGACACATTGCAGACGTGTTTTCAGTTCCACATGTGCGAGGAGAATACGTTTCTGAGCCACCTTGCACACATGCAGCATTACCGCTGTACAAGGTGGCTGGATAACGTAAAAACGCCTGGGGGAGGGGGGACAGGTTCCCTTCAATTTCAGTTCTTGTGTCTGCGTGGCTTTTGCAGGACACGTTGCCGGCTGCACAGCAGGGGAACAGCTGGCGGTGCTGGACCCCACTGACACATTGGCTGGTGTTTTTCTCTGTGCAGCTAGCACATCTGGGCAAAAACTGGCGGTGTGTTAGAGCCCAGGGACAGCAGGAGGAGGAGCAGGAGGAGGAGGAGCAGGGGGAGGGGAGTGTAGGCCGAAGCCTGCACAGGCGGCAGCTTTGGGTGTGTTGTGTCTGCGTGACTTTTGCAGGACACGTTGCCGGCTACACAGCAGGGGAACAGCTGGCGGTGCTGGACCCCACTGACACATTGGCGAGGTGTTTGGCTCTGTGCAGCCAGCACTTCCGGACAGCAACTAGCGTTGTTGGAGCCCGGGCTCTGCAGGTGGAGCAGAGTGTAGGCCGAAGCCTAATTGAACCGATTTCAAAAGTCACCTTTAACCCCCCCTCAGGGGTTACAAAGTAGAAGAGCCACAGCTTATGCAGCAGCAGTGCTGCGCAAGTCAAAGGTTGCTCTTGTAATTTTTCTCCTTGCACACGCTGAATGGAACACGTATAACATTCAGCCCTTTAGACAGTCAAACTGTGTAATGGAGGCGAGAGTTCCCTTTGTAATGAGACGCAGCACAGGTGTCAAGAATCCCACCTTGGTGCTGGGTGCAGCCTCCCGAGCGTTGTTATTTGCTGTACAGGAGTCTGCGCTGTCGTGTTATCCCCTGGCCTAGCGCCGTTAGCGCTGCCCATCTTCTGACCTCATTTAATGTTGGCCGGTGCGGTTCGCGATGCCCATGAATCACAGCCCCGCAGTGTATTGACATAGTTTAAACACTGCGGGGCTGGGATTCATGGCCTGGCGCAGTACATATGTTCGCCTCTCGCTTGGGTTCTTACACCCGCTTCAGACTATGCGGCGTCATCTGATCCCTTATCGCATGCCACGGCCATGAAGCCGCACAGTCCGAAGAAGGCGGAAGGAGAGGAGGGACAGGCGAACTGATGCACTGATCCTGCCCATCAATCACACCCTCGCAGTCCCAATAAATAAGACACCGAGGGGCGTTGTGTGGGTCAGGGCGGCCGCAGAGGCGCAGGCAGCCAAACCATGATGCCAGAAGACGGGCAGCGCTACCAAGGGGGTTGCAGCGTGTCATTACAAAGGAAAGTCACACCACCGGGACGGTTAAATGGTCACACAGAGGACACATTGCAGACGTGTTTTCAGTTCCACATGTGCGAGGAGAATACGTTTCTGAGCCACCTTGCACACATGCAGCATTACCGCTGTACAAGGTGGCTGGATAACGTAAAAACGCCTGGGGGAGGGGGGACAGGTTCCCTTCAATTTCAGTTCTTGTGTCTGCGTGGCTTTTGCAGGACACGTTGCCGGCTGCACAGCAGGGGAACAGCTGGCGGTGCTGGACCCCACTGACACATTGGCTGGTGTTTTTCTCTGTGCAGCTAGCACATCTGGGCAAAAACTGGCGGTGTGTTAGAGCCCAGGGACAGCAGGAGGAGGAGCAGGAGGAGGAGGAGCAGGGGGAGGGGAGTGTAGGCCGAAGCCTGCACAGGCGGCAGCTTTGGGTGTGTTGTGTCTGCGTGACTTTTGCAGGACACGTTGCCGGCTACACAGCAGGGGAACAGCTGGCGGTGCTGGACCCCACTGACACATTGGCGAGGTGTTTGGCTCTGTGCAGCCAGCACTTCCGGACAGCAACTAGCGTTGTTGGAGCCCGGGCTCTGCAGGTGGAGCAGAGTGTAGGCCGAAGCCTAATTGAACCGATTTCAAAAGTCACCTTTAACCCCCCCTCAGGGGTTACAAAGTAGAAGAGCCACAGCTTATGCAGCAGCAGTGCTGCGCAAGTCAAAGGTTGCTCTTGTAATTTTTCTCCTTGCACACGCTGAATGGAACACGTATAACATTCAGCCCTTTAGACAGTCAAACTGTGTAATGGAGGCGAGAGTTCCCTTTGTAATGAGACGCAGCACAGGTGTCAAGAATCCCACCTTGGTGCTGGGTGCAGCCTCCCGAGCGTTGTTATTTGCTGTACAGGAGTCTGCGCTGTCGTGTTATCCCCTGGCCTAGCGCCGTTAGCGCTGCCCATCTTCTGACCTCATTTAATGTTGGCCGGTGCGGTTCGCGATGCCCATGAATCACAGCCCCGCAGTGTATTGACATAGTTTAAACACTGCGGGGCTGGGATTCATGGCCTGGCGCAGTACATATGTTCGCCTCTCGCTTGGGTTCTTACACCCGCTTCAGACTATGCGGCGTCATCTGATCCCTTATCGCATGCCACGGCCATGAAGCCGCACAGTCCGAAGAAGGCGGAAGGAGAGGAGGGACAGGCGAACTGATGCACTGATCCTGCCCATCAATCACACCCTCGCAGTCCCAATAAATAAGACACCGAGGGGCGTTGTGTGGGTCAGGGCGGCCGCAGAGGCGCAGGCAGCCAAACCATGATGCCAGAAGACGGGCAGCGCTACCAAGGGGGTTGCAGCGTGTCATTACAAAGGAAAGTCACACCACCGGGACGGTTAAATGGTCACACAGAGGACACATTGCAGACGTGTTTTCAGTTCCACATGTGCGAGGAGAATACGTTTCTGAGCCACCTTGCACACATGCAGCATTACCGCTGTACAAGGTGGCTGGATAACGTAAAAACGCCTGGGGGAGGGGGGACAGGTTCCCTTCAATTTCAGTTCTTGTGTCTGCGTGGCTTTTGCAGGACACGTTGCCGGCTGCACAGCAGGGGAACAGCTGGCGGTGCTGGACCCCACTGACACATTGGCTGGTGTTTTTCTCTGTGCAGCTAGCACATCTGGGCAAAAACTGGCGGTGTGTTAGAGCCCAGGGACAGCAGGAGGAGGAGCAGGAGGAGGAGGAGCAGGGGGAGGGGAGTGTAGGCCGAAGCCTGCACAGGCGGCAGCTTTGGGTGTGTTGTGTCTGCGTGACTTTTGCAGGACACGTTGCCGGCTACACAGCAGGGGAACAGCTGGCGGTGCTGGACCCCACTGACACATTGGCGAGGTGTTTGGCTCTGTGCAGCCAGCACTTCCGGACAGCAACTAGCGTTGTTGGAGCCCGGGCTCTGCAGGTGGAGCAGAGTGTAGGCCGAAGCCTAATTGAACCGATTTCAAAAGTCACCTTTAACCCCCCCTCAGGGGTTACAAAGTAGAAGAGCCACAGCTTATGCAGCAGCAGTGCTGCGCAAGTCAAAGGTTGCTCTTGTAATTTTTCTCCTTGCACACGCTGAATGGAACACGTATAACATTCAGCCCTTTAGACAGTCAAACTGTGTAATGGAGGCGAGAGTTCCCTTTGTAATGAGACGCAGCACAGGTGTCAAGAATCCCACCTTGGTGCTGGGTGCAGCCTCCCGAGCGTTGTTATTTGCTGTACAGGAGTCTGCGCTGTCGTGTTATCCCCTGGCCTAGCGCCGTTAGCGCTGCCCATCTTCTGACCTCATTTAATGTTGGCCGGTGCGGTTCGCGATGCCCATGAATCACAGCCCCGCAGTGTATTGACATAGTTTAAACACTGCGGGGCTGGGATTCATGGCCTGGCGCAGTACATATGTTCGCCTCTCGCTTGGGTTCTTACACCCGCTTCAGACTATGCGGCGTCATCTGATCCCTTATCGCATGCCACGGCCATGAAGCCGCACAGTCCGAAGAAGGCGGAAGGAGAGGAGGGACAGGCGAACTGATGCACTGATCCTGCCCATCAATCACACCCTCGCAGTCCCAATAAATAAGACACCGAGGGGCGTTGTGTGGGTCAGGGCGGCCGCAGAGGCGCAGGCAGCCAAACCATGATGCCAGAAGACGGGCAGCGCTACCAAGGGGGTTGCAGCGTGTCATTACAAAGGAAAGTCACACCACCGGGACGGTTAAATGGTCACACAGAGGACACATTGCAGACGTGTTTTCAGTTCCACATGTGCGAGGAGAATACGTTTCTGAGCCACCTTGCACACATGCAGCATTACCGCTGTACAAGGTGGCTGGATAACGTAAAAACGCCTGGGGGAGGGGGGACAGGTTCCCTTCAATTTCAGTTCTTGTGTCTGCGTGGCTTTTGCAGGACACGTTGCCGGCTGCACAGCAGGGGAACAGCTGGCGGTGCTGGACCCCACTGACACATTGGCTGGTGTTTTTCTCTGTGCAGCTAGCACATCTGGGCAAAAACTGGCGGTGTGTTAGAGCCCAGGGACAGCAGGAGGAGGAGCAGGAGGAGGAGGAGCAGGGGGAGGGGAGTGTAGGCCGAAGCCTGCACAGGCGGCAGCTTTGGGTGTGTTGTGTCTGCGTGACTTTTGCAGGACACGTTGCCGGCTACACAGCAGGGGAACAGCTGGCGGTGCTGGACCCCACTGACACATTGGCGAGGTGTTTGGCTCTGTGCAGCTAGCAGTACCGGGCCCCAACTGGCGGTGTTGGAGCCCAGGGTCAGCAGGAGGAGCAGGGGGAGCGGAGTGTAGGCCGAAGCCTGCACTCGAGCAAGTTGAAAGGAAACCTTTAACCCCCCCCCCCCCAGGCGTTTGTAGCTGAAAGAGCCATTGTGTACAGCACTAATGCTGGAAAAGGTAAACTTAGCTCTTTTAATTATGGTCCTTGCACATGCGGAACCTAACAGTTATGAAATGTGTCCCCTCACAGCGTTAAACCGTCCGGTAGGTGGAACTTTCCTTTGTCGTGTGACGCAGCACAGCCATCATTTTTACCCCCTTGGCGCCGTGCGCCGCCTCCTCAGCGTTGTTTTAATCTGTCCCGGAGCCTGGGCTGTTAGGTTAGCCCTTGGCCATGCACACATTTTGCGCTGCCCGTCTTCTGACATCATTTGGTGTCAGGCTGGCTGCGCCTGTGCGGGTGCGCTGGCCGAGATCCCGCCTCGCAGTGTCGTCTAATGTAATCCCACCGCGGGCCTGTGATCCGTGCCCGTGCGCAGTGCATATCCTCTCCTCTCACTCCCCTCCCTACGGCTTTTTCAGACTGTGCGGTGTCACGGCCGTGGCATGCTATTAGGGACCAGCTGACATCGCACAGTCTGAAGAAGCCGTAGGGAGGGGAGTGAGAGGAGAGGATATGCACTGCGCACGGGCACGGATCACAGGCCCGCGGTGGGATTACATTAGACGACACTGCGAGGCGGGATCTCGGCCAGCGCACCCGCACAGGCGCAGCCAGCCTGACACCAAATGAGGTCAGAAGACGGGCAGCGCAACATGTGTGCATGGCCAAGGGCTAACCTAACAGCGCAGGCTCCGGGACAGATTAAAACAACGCTGAGGAGGCGGCGCACGGCGCCAAGGGGGTAAAAATGATGGCTGTGCTGCGTCACACGACAAAGGAAAGTTCCACCTACCGGACGGTTTAACGCTGTGTGGGGACACATTTCATAAGTGTTTGGTTCAGCATGTGCAAGGAGCATCACGAAAAGAGGCACTTTTTCCCTTTGCATCATTACTGCTGCACAAGGTGGCTCCTTCAGTAACAAACGCCTGTGGGGGGGGGGGGGGTCAGGTTCCCTTACATTTAACTTGTTGTGCCTGCGTGGCGGTCGCAGTACACGTTGCCGTATACACAGCAGGGGAACAGCTGGCGGTGCTGAACCCCACTAACACATTGGCGAGGTGTTTGGCTCTGTGCGTACAGCACTTCTGGACGGCAACTGGCGGTGTTGGAGCCCAGGGGCAGGTGGAGGAGGAGGAGGTTGGAGGAGGTAGGAGGAGGTAGGAGGGATTGCCACACACACAGCAGGGGAACAGCTGACGTTACTGAACCCCAATAACAGAGGAGGGACTGTTGACTGTGCGTACAGCACTTCTGGACGGCAACTGGCGGTGTTGGAGCCCAGGGACGGGTGGAGGAGGAGGAGGTAGGAGGAGGTAGGAGGGATTGCCACACACACAGCAGGGGAACAGCTGACGTTACTGAACCCCAATAACAGAGGAGGGACTGTTGACTGTGCGTACAGCACTTCTGGACGGCAACTGGCGGTGTTGGAGCCCAGGGACGGGTGGAGGAGGAGGAGGTTGGAGGAGGTAGGAGGGATTGCCACACACACAGCAGGGGAACAGCTGACGTTACTGAACCCCAATAACAGAGGAGGGACTGTTGACTGTGCGTACAGCACTTCTGGACGGCAACTGGCGGTGTTGGAGCCCAGGGACGGGTGGAGGAGGAGGAGGTAGGAGGAGGTAGGAGGGATTGCCACACACACAGCAGGGGAACAGCTGACGTTACTGAACCCCAATAACAGAGGAGGGACTGTTGACTGTGCGTACAGCACTTCTGGACGGCAACTGGCGGTGTTGGAGCCCAGGGACGGGTGGAGGAGGAGGAGGTTGGAGGAGGTAGGAGGGATTGCCACACACACAGCAGGGGAACAGCTGACGTTACTGAACCCCAATAACAGAGGAGGGACTGTTGACTGTGCGTACAGCACTTCTGGACGGCAACTGGCGGTGTTGGAGCCCAGGGGCAGGTGGAGGAGGAGGAGGTTGGAGGAGGTAGGAGGAGGTAGGAGGGATTGCCACACACACAGCAGGGGAACAGCTGACGTTACTGAACCCCAATAACAGAGGAGGGACTGTTGACTGTGCGTACAGCACTTCTGGACGGCAACTGGCGGTGTTGGAGCCCAGGGACGGGTGGAGGAGGAGGAGGTAGGAGGAGGTAGGAGGGATTGCCACACACACAGCAGGGGAACAGCTGACGTTACTGAACCCCAATAACAGAGGAGGGACTGTTGACTGTGCGTACAGCACTTCTGGACGGCAACTGGCGGTGTTGGAGCCCAGGGACGGGTGGAGGAGGAGGAGGTTGGAGGAGGTAGGAGGGATTGCCACACACACAGCAGGGGAACAGCTGACGTTACTGAACCCCAATAACAGAGGAGGGACTGTTGACTGTGCGTACAGCACTTCTGGACGGCAACTGGCGGTGTTGAAGCCCAGGGACGGGTGGAGGAGGAGGAGGTTGGAGGAGGTAGGAGGGATTGCCACACACACAGCAGGGGAACAGCTGACGTTACTGAACCCCAATAACAGAGGAGGGACTGTTGACTGTGCGTACAGCACTTCTGGACGGCAACTGGCGGTGTTGGAGCCCAGGGGCAGGTGGAGGAGGAGGAGGTTGGAGGAGGTAGGAGGAGGTAGGAGGGATTGCCACACACACAGCAGGGGAACAGCTGACGTTACTGAACCCCAATAACAGAGGAGGGACTGTTGACTGTGCGTACAGCACTTCTGGACGGCAACTGGCGGTGTTGGAGCCCAGGGACGGGTGGAGGAGGAGGAGGTTGGAGGAGGTAGGAGGGATTGCCACACACACAGCAGGGGAACAGCTGACGTTACTGAACCCCAATAACAGAGGAGGGACTGTTGACTGTGCGTACAGCACTTCTGGACGGCAACTGGCGGTGTTGGAGCCCAGGGGCAGGTGGAGGAGGAGGAGGTTGGAGGAGGTAGGAGGAGGTAGGAGGGATTGCCACACACACAGCAGGGGAACAGCTGACGTTACTGAACCCCAATAACAGAGGAGGGACTGTTGACTGTGCGTACAGCACTTCTGGACGGCAACTGGCGGTGTTGGAGCCCAGGGACGGGTGGAGGAGGAGGAGGTAGGAGGAGGTAGGAGGGATTGCCACACACACAGCAGGGGAACAGCTGACGTTACTGAACCCCAATAACAGAGGAGGGACTGTTGACTGTGCGTACAGCACTTCTGGACGGCAACTGGCGGTGTTGGAGCCCAGGGACGGGTGGAGGAGGAGGAGGTTGGAGGAGGTAGGAGGGATTGCCACACACACAGCAGGGGAACAGCTGACGTTACTGAACCCCAATAACAGAGGAGGGACTGTTGACTGTGCGTACAGCACTTCTGGACGGCAACTGGCGGTGTTGAAGCCCAGGGACGGGTGGAGGAGGAGGAGGTTGGAGGAGGTAGGAGGGATTGCCACACACACAGCAGGGGAACAGCTGACGTTACTGAACCCCAATAACAGAGGAGGGACTGTTGACTGTGCGTACAGCACTTCTGGACGGCAACTGGCGGTGTTGGAGCCCAGGGGCAGGTGGAGGAGGAGGAGGTTGGAGGAGGTAGGAGGAGGTAGGAGGGATTGCCACACACACAGCAGGGGAACAGCTGACGTTACTGAACCCCAATAACAGAGGAGGGACTGTTGACTGTGCGTACAGCACTTCTGGACGGCAACTGGCGGTGTTGGAGCCCAGGGACGGGTGGAGGAGGAGGAGGTTGGAGGAGGTAGGAGGGATTGCCACACACACAGCAGGGGAACAGCTGACGTTACTGAACCCCAATAACAGAGGAGGGACTGTTGACTGTGCGTACAGCACTTCTGGACGGCAACTGGCGGTGTTGGAGCCCAGGGGCAGGTGGAGGAGGAGGAGGTTGGAGGAGGTAGGAGGAGGTAGGAGGGATTGCCACACACACAGCAGGGGAACAGCTGACGTTACTGAACCCCAATAACAGAGGAGGGACTGTTGACTGTGCGTACAGCACTTCTGGACGGCAACTGGCGGTGTTGGAGCCCAGGGACGGGTGGAGGAGGAGGAGGTTGGAGGAGGTAGGAGGGATTGCCACACACACAGCAGGGGAACAGCTGACGTTACTGAACCCCAATAACAGAGGAGGGACTGTTGACTGTGCGTACAGCACTTCTGGACGGCAACTGGCGGTGTTGGAGCCCAGGGACAGGTGGAAAAGCAGAGGAACACAATGTAGGCCGAAGCCTGAGAAAGTCGAAAGGGAACCTTTAACCCCCCCCCAAGGCGTTTGTAGCTGAAAGAGCCAGCTTGTGCAGCACAAAAGATGCAAAAGGAAAAGGTGGCTCTTTTCATCATGCTCCTTGCAAACACAGAACTAAACACTTATAAAATGTGTCCCCTGCAACCGTAAAACCGTCCCGGAGGTGGGACTTTCCTTCGTAATGTGACGCAGCCCAGCCGTCATTCCTACCCCCCCGGCGCCGCGCACCGGCTCCTCAGCGTTGTTTTATTCCGTCAAGGAGCCTGCGCTGTTATGTTATCCCGTGGCCAGGCACACTTAGCGCTGCCCGTCTTCTGGCATCATTTGGTGTCTGGATGGCTGCGCCTGTGCGGCCGCGCTGGCAGAGAGCCCGCCTCGCAGTGTCTTCTGATTTAATCCCACTGGGGGCCTGGGATCCATGGACATGCGCACTGCATATCTGAACCTCCACCTCTCACTCATCTCCCTATGGCTTCTTCAGACTGTGCGGTGTCACGGCCGTGGCATGCTGTTAGGGACCAGCTGACACCGAACAGTCTGAAGAAGCCATAGGGAAATGAGTGAGAGGTGGAGGTTCAGATATGCACTGCGCATGTCCATGGATCCCAGGCCCCCAGTGGGATTAAATCAGAAGACACTGCGAGGCGGGCTCTCTGCCAGCGCGGCCGCACAGGCGCAGCCATCCAGACACCAAATGATGCCAGAAGACGGGCAGCGCTAAGTGTGCCTGGCCACGGGATAACATAACAGCGCAGGCTCCAGGACGGAATAAAACAACGCTGAGGAGCCGGTGCGCGGCGCCGGGGGGGTAGGAATGACGGCTGGGCTGCGTCACATTACGAAGTAAAGTCCCACCTCCGGGACGGTTTTACGGTATCAGTGGACACATTTTATAAGTGTTAAGTTCTGCGTGTGCAAGGAGCTAAACAAAAATAGCTACCTTTTCCTTGGGCAGCATTACTGCTGCACAAGGTGGCTCTTTCAGTAACAAACGCCTTGGGGGGGGGGGGACAGATTCCCTTACATTTCAGTTGTTGTGTCAGCGTGGCGGTCGCATGACACATTGCCGGCTACACAGCTGGGGATCAGCTGACATTACTGAAACCCAATAACACTGGGTCGTATGTTTTGACTGTGCAGACGGCACGTCTGAGCCTCAACTGGCGGTGTTGGAGCCCAGGAATTTAAGTTCAGGTGGTAGAAAGATGAACACAACAGGAGACCTGGATAACGTATACAGTGACCTAATTATTCAATCAGGAGGAGGAGTGGCAAATTCCGGCGAGATCCAGGCCTTGTTCATTTTCAGGAAAGTAAGCCGGTCAACGTTATCGGAGGATAGTCGCATGCGACGGTCAGTTAGTACACCACCTGCAGCACTAAAGACACGTTCCGATAATACACTGGCCGCAGGGCAAGACAGCACCTCCAATGCATACTGGCTTAGCTCTGGCCATGTATCCAGCTTTGAGACCCAAAACTTGAAAGGGGAAGAGCCGTCTGGGAGTACAGCAAGAGGGCAAGACATGTAGTCTGTCACCATCTGACGGAACCGTTGCCTCCTGCTGACTGGAGCCGTCTGTGATGGTGTAGACTTTTGTGGCGGGCACAGAAAACTGTGCCACAGTTCGGCCATACTGGTCTTGCCTTGGGCAGAGGCACTGCTTCTGCTCCCTCTTTGTGCAGAGCCTCCACCACTGCCTGGACGCACTGAGCTGCTTTGGAATGCACTAGCAGCACTTCTCTCAGTTGGAATGGAGAAGATGATGGAATTGACCAGTGTGTCTTGGTACTCCCGCATTTTTCGCTCCCGGTTCAACGGTGTGATGAGGCTTTCTACGTTGTCCCGGTAGCGAGGATCGAGGAGGGTGAACACCCAATAATCAGACATGTTGAGAATGTGGGCGATGCGGCGGTCGTTTCTCAGGCACTGCAGCATGTAATCCACCATGTGCTGCAGACTGCCAACTGCCCAAGAAACGCTGTCCCCTGCTGGAGGCGTGATCTCTGCCCGCTCGTCATCACCCCACCCTCGCTGTACACACTGAGTACTGGACAATTGTGTAACTCCCTCCTCTGGACGGATGTCTTCCTCCTCCATTGACTCCTCCTCATCCTCCTCACAAACGGTCCCCTGCCTACGCGTTTGTGAGGAACCACGTGGCGCTGACTGTCCAGAAGATGATGGAAATGGTGAATCCTCATCCTCCACCTCTTCCACAACATCATCCCTTAGCGCTTGCAGTGATTTTTCAAGCAGGCAGATAAGGGGGACAGTCATGCTGACTAGTGCATCATCTGCACTCGCCATCCGCGTGGAATAATCAAAGGGACGCAAAACCTGGCAGACGTCATTCATAGTGGCCCACTCTGTGGTTGTGAAGTCTGTACGGCGCTGACTGCGACTTTTTTGCGCCTGAAGCAGCTGGTACTCCATTACAGCTTGCTGCTGCTCACACAACCGCTCCAACATATGTAACGTGGAATTCCACCTGGTAGGTAGGTCACATATGATGCGATGTTCCGGCAGGCGGTGTCGGCGCTGCAGAGCCGCAATGCGCGCTTTTGCCGTGCTGGAACGCCGCAAGTGAGCACACTCTAGGCGGACCTTGTGCAGCAGTGCATCAAGATCCGGATAGTCCCTCAAAAAGCTCTGCACGACCAAATTGAGCACATGTGCCAGACATGGGATGTGAGTGAGGTTGCCGAGGCCCAGAGCTGCCACCAGATTTCGGCCATTATCACACACTACCATGCCTGGCTGGAGATTCGCTGGCACAAACCACACATCGCTCTCCTGCTTGATGGCATTCCAGAGCTCCTGCGCTGTGTGGCTACGATTCCCCAAGAAAATTAATTTCAAGACGGCCTGTTGACGTTTGGCCACGGCTGTGCTCATGTCGGTCGTAACAGGTACACGTTCATCACGGGTCCATGTGGAGGTGGACTGTGACGGCTCCTGCAGCGATGATTCTGAGGAACTGGTGTAAGAGGAGGAGTCAATGCGTACAGAATGGATTCCTGCAATCCTTGGAGTGGGCAGGACACGTCCTGCGCCACTCGCACGGTCTGTACCCGGCTCAACGACATTAACCCAATGGGCAGTGAGGGAAAGGTATCGCCCCTGTCCATGTTGACTGGTCCACGCATCGGTGGTGAGGTGGACCTTGCTACTGACGGCGTTCAGTAGCGCGTGTTTTATGTGTCCCTCCACATGCTTCTGCAGGGCAGGGACGGCTTGCCTGCTGAAGTAAAAGCGGCTGGGCACTTTGTACTGTGGGACTGCCAATGACATGAAGTCACGGAAGCTGTCAGTCTCCACCAGCCTGAATGACAGCATTTCCAGTGACAGAAGTTTGGCAATGCCTGCAGTCAGAGCCTGTGCTCGTGGGTGGTTTGACGAGAAAGGCCGCCTTTTCTCCCATGCCTGTACTACCGATGGCTGTAGACTGGGCTGGGAGTGTGTGGATGACTGGGAAAGTGGCGCTGCGGGTGGAATTACAGCGGGTCTCTGGACAACAGGGGCAGAGGTTCTTCCACGGCGATCCTGGGAGGACGCCGAACCAGCTGCGTGTGAGGTAGAGGAAGAGGCAACACGAGCTGAAGAGGTGGTAGCTGCCGCTGTTGGTTGGCCTACCTCTTCAGTGTGTTTTTCTAACTCCGCCGGGTGCCTGTTGCGCACATGTTTCCACATGTTGGAGGTATTGAGGTTGCTGACATTTCGACCTCTTTTGACTTTTTGATGACACACGTTGCATCTGACATAGCAAATGTCATCTGCAACTGTGTCAAAAAAGGACCAGGCACTGCAAGTCTTGGGAGCGCCCTTTTTGGCTTTTGGAAGAGACATGCTCCTAACGGGTGCCAAAGCGGAGGCTGCAGGATCCGCAGTCTTCCCCCTCCCTCTCCCTCTTTGGGCCGTACGGGGAATCTCTTCCTCAGAGCTGCTCCCACCACCTTCCTGTCCCTCACGCCAAGATGGGTCGAGGACCTCATCATCTACACTACCCTCTGCCCCCAACTGCTCCTCCTGGGTAGTCTCAGCAGCAGAGCACGCACCAGTAAGTGGCACCTGAGTGTCATCATCAGCTGATGCGGCCTGCGATGTGGTGACCGGAGCCACTGGCCCACCCGCCTCTTCAGAGGAAGACAGAAAAAGCTGTTGGGCATCACTGCACCCTGCCTCTTCTTCCATTTCTCCAATGCTGCTTGGCTGGCCCCCTGTTTCCAAGCCAAGAGATTCAGAGAACAGAAGTAGAGACGGCTCCTGTCCTGGGCTCTCTGTCTGCCTGGGCAATTTGGCAGGTGGTGAAGAGACAGATGGCTGCTCTCCAGTGCTCTGTGTCTGAGAGGATGTGGCACTAATGGAAGTTGATGCATTAGCTGCCATCCATCCGACAACAGCTTCAATTTGTTCTTCACGCAGCAGCGGTGTACGGCGCTCGGACACAAAGCTTCGCATGAACGACTGTTGCCTGGTGAAAGTGGGTGCTGATGAGTCACCGGTGCCCGCAGCAGGCACAGAATCCCCACGTCCCCTCCCTGCTCCGCGACGGCTCCCACGCCCCCGTGCCTTACTCACTGCCTTCTTCATCTTGGTTGACTGATAAAGATAAGCAGAAAAGTACTAACGGATTTGTGTGCTTATTCCTGAGCAACTCCTCCTAACAGGTATAAGAAGCACTAATTATCTAAAGTGTGGACTAGACACAAATATGAGCTAATGTGGCCTACAGAAATGTAAAGTGGTGTAACTGGTGTGTTTGGTGAACTTTATTATTTATTTATTTTTTGGGGGCTGAACTGACAACAGATAGAGCTGCAGTCACACGGAGACCGTGCAGACAGACGTAAACGGCGCTACAAGGCCCAAAAACCCTCCTCTACTTTATCCTATGTAGTGTTTTTCCACAAATTAGCTGGAGACGGGTGGAAAGACACTAATAGGATTTTTTTGAATAAATTAGCAGCAGACTACACTATTTTGAAAAAAAAGAAAATTGATTTGGCGGTATGACGCAGTGAAAAACCCTGAGCTGGAGACAACCAGGCTATAGCTGCTCACAGATTACAGGGCGAGCTGCAGTCACACGGAGACCGTGCAGACAGCCGTAAACGGCGCTGCAAGGCCCAAAAACCCTCCTCTACTTTATCCTATGTAGTGTTTTTCCACAAATTAGCTGGAGACGGGTGGAAAGACACTAATAGGATTTTTTTAAATTAATTAGCAGCAGACTACACTACTTTGAAAAAAAAGAAAATTGATTTGGCGGTATGACGCAGTGAAAAACCCTGAGCTGGAGACAACCAGGCTATAGCTGCTCACAGATTACAGGGCGAGCTGCAGTCACACGGAGACCGTGCAGACAGCCGTAAACGGCGCTGCAAGGCCCAAAAACCCTCCTCTACTTTATCCTATGTAGTGTTTTTCCACAAATTAGCTGGAGACGGGTGGAAAGACACTAATAGGATTTTTTTAAATTAATTAGCAGCAGACTACACTACTTTGAAAAAAAAGAAAATTGATTTGGCGGTATGACGCAGTGAAAAACCCTGAGCTGGAGACAACCAGGCTACAGCTGCTCACAGATTACAGGGCGAGCTGCAGTCACACGGAGACCGTGCAGACAGCCGTAAACGGCGCTGCAAGGCCCAAAAACCCTCCTCTACTTTATCCTATGTAGTGTTTTTCCACAAATTAGCTGGAGACGGGTGGAAAGACACTAATAGGATTTTTTTAAATTAATTAGCAGCAGACTACACTACTTTGAAAAAAAAGAAAATTGATTTGGCGGTATGACGCAGTGAAAAACCCTGAGCTGGAGACAACCAGGCTACAGCTGCTCACAGATTACAGGGCGAGCTGCAGTCACACGGAGACCGTGCAGACAGCCGTAAACGGCGCTGCAAGGCCCAAAAACCCTCCTCTACTTTATCCTATGTAGTGTTTTTCCACAAATTAGCTGGAGACGGGTGGAAAGACACTAATAGGATTTTTTTGAATAAATTAGCAGCAGACTACACTACTTGGGAAAAAAAAAAAAAAAAGGAACAGTATGAGGCAATGAACCACCCTCCCTGAACTGAATACAACCAACTATGGATGGCCTATGTGGCTGCACTCAGACTGGAGACTGGGCTGCACTCACACACACACACACACAGACCCTGCAGATCGCTGTGAAAACAGCGCTACAAGGCAAAAGCAAGGTGAATAGTAGGTGAACACAGCGGTTGCTAAATTAGCCTTTGGAAAGCACAAAGAAGCAAATCGCTATCTCTAAACTGTCCCTCAGTCAGCAAACAGCGTCCTGTCACTAACTGAATTCACAGCAGAGTGATCGCAAAATGGCGCCAGCGACTTTTAAACTGCATCATGACATCATTACACCAGCCAATCACAGCCTTGCCAGTAGTTTCATGCCCTCCATGCTAAACAGGATGTGCCCACACTTGGAATCAATCTCATTGGCTGAATTTCTGCTTTTTGAATCTTAGAACTTCCGATTCCGGTATCCGATACGCGGCAAGTATCGGAATCCCGGTATCGGAATTCCGATACCGCAAGTATCGGCCGATACCCGATACTTGCGGTATCGGAATGCTCAACACTAGTTGTCAGACTTTTGTGCTGGTTTTACGGATTAAAAAAATACATACCAAACCTATTTTTTAAGGGAAAATGCTAATAAACATGTTTTACTTCCTAATTACATGTATACAACGCAAAATAAAAATAAAAAAAATAATAAAAAATTATACCTCCCCTTTAGTATATGTTCACATAGAACTTTTTGGCTTTATTTTTCCTTTAACAATTGTGAGAGCTCTCATTCCTACATTTGGGAGGTCCCTCCCTCATTTCATTGTTATCTAGATAGTGGAATACATATTCCCCATCACTGTATTATGCAAGCTAAAATATGACCATTTGAATTTTGGGCTTTGCCGCCACCACCACTACGTCCATCGCTATGTCTTTATGCAGCCCTCACTTCACATTTTCAGAGGGCTAGCAGGTGCCGTGAAACCTGAGTTTGGGAAGGGCCCTCAGATGACCCTGCATTATACGTTTGGGAGAGCTCTCACTCCAATAATTGGGAGGTCCCCCCTTCATTGCAAATTGTTAGTCAGATAGTGGAATACATATTCCCAATCACTGTACAATGCCAACTAAATCATGCCCATTTCAATTTTGGGCTTCGCCCACCACCACCACAATGTCTACCGCTATGTCATTATGCAGCCCTCTCTTCACATTTTCAGAGGGGCCAGCAAGTGCCATGTAACCTGAGTTTGGGAAGGGCCCTCAGGTGGCCCTGTATCATACATTTGGAAGAGCTCTCACTTCTATATTTGGGAGGTCCATCCCTCATTGCAAATTGTTAAATAGATAGTGGAATACATATTCTCCATCACTATACAATGCCAGCTAAAACATGCCTATATGAATTTTTTAATTTTTGGCTTCATCCGCCACCACCACCACATCCACTGCCACTGCCAAAACCCTGATTTTTGTGAGATCCACAGTTCACTTTGGCCACCAGATCCCAATGGAGCCACTGTCATAGTGGGTGAAGCACCTGTAAGGTAAATATAATACAAGAGTTGGTGGAGCTGTATGATAAAGGTCAGTTAATTGAATTCTTCCAGACACCAAAAGCATTAGAATTTAATTCTGCATACAGTGTATGCAAGTGAGAGCCTGTATTGTGGTCAGTCTGTCTGTCCTGAAACCCATGTCAGGAACATGTACAAAAGCCTCATTTTACTTGGAAGCAGCCTCTTCAAGGGAAAGAGCCAAGAGGGCCATTGACCAATATACACAAACCTATGCACATCTTCTGGAAACTACCCAACCAGGCAAAATGTATATTTTGCATGTTATTGAGCAACAACAGAGTTATTTCAGGATATGTCCCACACAGTGACGAGGTCTGTGGAGTGCATTACTCAAGTGACAGGCAGTGCTGCAGAGCTCAGGTAAAGGCCTCAGCATGGCAATGACCATATTCAAATATGTGTAAGACTGTGGCCTACATACGTCTGTGAAGCTTATGAATACAGTATCTTAGACATGCTTAAAATGTACAGAAACTTGGCAATAACCCATCACCATTATTTTTAGGGCCTAAATTTAGAAAATTTAAGGGAAGCAACAGTTTAATAAGACACACAAGTCTTATTTTGGAGCCTGGAAAAGCCAGCAATGGTCTTTGTCCAGCTTCGGACATTGTAAAGTGCTAATGAATATGTATGCCCTATGTAATTAACAGTTTGTGAACAGACATATATGCTGACAAGGGGCAACTGAACAATGCACTGGGACAATGAACTTGATGTGGTTGCTGACTGTTGTGTCCGTGCAACTGCAGTTATGATCAGGAGGAATCAGTGCTTGCTTCCTTGACAATAGATTTAGAAGGATGTAACACAGGGGAAGGGCCAGCGGTTTCACCCTCAGACACAGATTTTGTATCCAGACATTCCGACCACCTACTTGGGTACTGCGTAAATGAACAGTATATGGCATATGCTAACAGAGGTATTGTCTCAAATTTTCCTTTACAAAGGGATGTGTGAGTAAGATTTTCGAACTAGCAGTATATATATATATATATATATATATATATATATATATATATATATATATATATATATATTATATATATGTACAGTACAGACCAAAAGTTTGGACACACTTTCTCATTTAAAGATTTTTCTGTATTTTCATGACTATGAAAATTGTACATTCACACTGAAGGCATCAAAACTATGAATTAACACATGTGGAATTATATACTTAACAAAAAAGTGTGAAACAACTGAAAATATAAAATATGTCTTATATTCTAGGTTCTTCAAAGTAGCCACCTTTTGCTTTGATGACCGCTTTGCACACTCTTGATGAGCTTCAAGAGGTACTCACCGGAAATGGTCTTCCAACAATCTTGAAGGAGTTCCCAGAGATGCTTAGCACTTGTTGGCCCTTTTGCCTTCACTCTGCGGTCCAGCTCACCCAAAACCATCTCGATTGGGTTCAGGTCTGGTAACTGTGGAGGCCAGGTCATCTGGCGTAGCACCCCATCTGGCGTAGCACCCCATCACTCTCCTTCTTGGTCACATAGCCCTTACACAGCCTGGAGGTGTGTTTGGGGTCATTGTCCTGTTGAAAAAGAAATGATGGTCCAACTAAACGCAAACTGGATGGAATAGCATGCCGCTGCAAGATGCTGTGGTAGCCATGCTGGTTCAGTATGCCTTCAATTTTGAATAAATCCCCAACAGTGTCACCAGCAAAGCACCCCCACACCATCACACCTCCTCCTCCATGCTTCACAGTGGGAATCAGGCATGTAGAGTCCATCCGTTCACCTTTTCTGCGCCGCACAAAGACACGGTGGTTGGAACCAAAGATCTCAAATTTGGACTCATCAGACCAAAGCACAGATTTCCACTGGTCTGATGTCCATTCCTTGTGTTCTTTAGCCCAAACAAGTCTCTTCTGCTTGTTGCCTGTCCTTATCAGTGGTTTCCTAGCAGCTATTTTACCATGAAGGCCTGCTTCACAAAGTCTCCTCTTAACAGTTGTTGTAGAGATGTGTCTGCCCCTAGAACTCTGTGTGGCATTGACCTGGTCTGGTCTCTAATCTGAGCTGCTGTTAACCTGTGATTTCTGAGGCTGGTGATTCGGATAAACTTATCCTCAGAAGCAGAGGTGACTCTTGGTCTTCCTTTCCTTGGGCGGTCCTCATGTGAGCCAGTTTTTCTTTGTAGCGCGTGATGGTTTTTGCCACTGCACTTGGGGACACTTTCAAAGTTTTCCCAATTTTTCGGACTGACTGACCTTCATTTCTTAAAGTAATGATGGCCACTCGTTTTTCTTTACTTAGAATTTGTATTATGGCAAGAAAAAAGCAGCTAACAGTCTATTCAGTAGGACTGAATCAGCTGTGTATCTATATATATATATATGTATCTATAATATAACGCTGGGAGCGTCACTCTGTCCGAAGCCTTTATAGACTGCGCAAGCGCAAGCGCCGGCGCAGTCTGGACCCCACAGAGTGACGCTCCCAGGAGATCGCGGTATGCGTAAGCACTGAACGCACACCGCGATCTCCAACTGAGAAGCAGGGACGAGCCACGGAGTCAGGAGGGTGAGTATATTTACCTGTCCTCCGTTCCACCGCTGCGCGAGCCTCCGTCCTCCACATCCTCTGCCTGAGACGTTCAGTTCAGAGGGCACAATGACGCGCTTAATGCGCGCCGCCCTCTGACTGAACAGTCACAGCCAGAGGACAGGACCCGGAAGATGGAGCCGTGCGCAGCAGTGGAACGGGGGGACAGGTAAATATAGCAAGTGCCGGGGGCCTGAGCTAGCGACGACTCCGGCACCTGACCCCCACAGCGCGCCGGTGTCCCCGCCTGCTCAGGCCCCCAGCACAGCCACGCACAGCCGCCCGCACTCACCAGAGCCACGCACAGCCGCCCGCACTCACCACCGCCACGCACAGCTGCCAGCACTCACCAGAGCCACGCACAGCCGCCCGCACTCACCACCGCCACGCACAGCCGCCCGCACTCACCAGAGCCACGCACAGCCGCCCGCACTCACCACCGCCACGCACAGCCGCCCGCACTCACCAGAGCCACGCACAGCCGCCCGCACTCACCACCGCCACACACAGCCGCCCGCACTCACCAGAGCCACGCACAGCCGCCCGCACTCACCAGAGCCACGCACAGCCGCCCGCACTCACCAGAGCCACGCACAGCCGCCAGCACTCACCAGAGCCACGCACAGCCGCCCGCACTCACCAGAGCCACGCACAGCCGCCCGCACTCAGCACAGCCGCCCGCACTCAGCACAGCCACGCACAGCCACCCGCACTCACCAGAGCCACGCACAGCCGCCCGCACTCACCAGAGCCACACACAGCCGCCCGCACTCACCACTGCCACGCACAGCCGCCCGCACTCACCAGAGCCACGCACAGCCGCCCGCACTCACCAGAGCCACGCACAGCCGCCCGCACTCACCAGAGCCACGCACAGCCGCCCGCACTCACCAGAGCCACGCACACCCGCGCGCACTCACCAGAGCCACGCACAGCCGCCCGCACTCACCAGAGCCACGCACAGCCGCCCGCACTCACCAGAGCCACGCACAGCCGCCCGCACTCACCAGAGCCACGCACAGCCGCCCGCACTCACCAGAGCCACGCACAGCCGCCCGCACTCACCAGAGCCACGCACAGCCGCCCGCACTCACCAGAGCCACGCACAGCCGCCCGCACTCACCAGAGCCACGCACAGCCGCCCGCACTCACCAGAGCCACGCACAGCCGCCCGCACTCACCAGAGCCACGCACAGCTGCCCGCACTCACCAGAGCCACGCACAGCCGCCCGCACTCACCAGAGCCACGCACAGCCGCCCGCACTCACCAGAGCCACGCACAGCCGCCCGCACTCACCAGAGCCACGCACAGCCGCCCGCACTCACCAGAGCCACGCACAGCCGCCCGCACTCAGCACAGCCGCCCGCACTCAGCACAGCCACGCACAGCCACCCACACTCACCAGAGCCACGCACAGCCGCACGCACTCACCAGAGCCACGCACAGCCGCACGCACTCACCAGAGCCATGCACAGCCGCCCGCACTCACCACAGCCACGCACAGCCGCCCGCACTCACCAGAGCCACGCACAGCCGCCCGCACTCACCAGACCACGCACAGCCGCCCGCACTCACCAGAGCCACGCACAGCCGCCCGCACTCACCAGAGCCACGCACAGCCGCCCGCACTCAGCACAGCCGCCCGCACTCAGCACAGCCACGCACAGCCACCCGCACTCACCAGAGCCACGCACAGCCGCCCGCACTCACCAGAGCCACGCACAGCCGCCCGCACTCACCAACGCCACGCACAGCCGCCCGCACTCACCAGAGCCACGCACAGCCACCCGCACTCACCACCGCCACGCACAGCCGCCCGCACTCACCAGAGCCAAGCACAGCCGCCCGCACTCACCACCGCCACGCACAGCCGCCCGCACTCACCAGAGCCACGCACAGCCGCCCGCATTCACCAGAGCCACGCACAGCCGCCCGCACTCACCAGAGCCACGCACAGCCGCCCGCACTCACCAGAGCCACGCACAGCCGCCCGCACTCACCAGAGCCACGCACAGCCGCCCGCACTCAGCACAGCCGCCCGCACTCAGCACAGCCACGCACAGCCGCCCGCACTCACCAGAGCCATGCACAGCCGCCCGCACTCAGCACAGCCGCCCGCACTCACCAGAGCCACGCACAGCCGCCCGCACTCACCAGACCACGCACAGCCGCCCGCACTCACCAGAGCCACGCACAGCCGCCCGCACTCACCAGAGCCACGCACAGCCGCCCGCACTCAGCACAGCCGCCCGCACTCAGCACAGCCACGCACAGCCACCCGCACTCACCAGAGCCACGCACAGCCGCCCGCACTCACCAGAGCCACGCACAGCCGCCCGCACTCACCAACGCCACGCACAGCCGCCCGCACTCACCAGAGCCACGCACAGCCACCCGCACTCACCACCGCCACGCACAGCCGCCCGCACTCACCACCGCCACGCACAGCCGCCCGCACTCACCAGAGCCACGCACAGCCGCCCGCACTCACCAGAGCCACGCACAGCCGCCCGCACTCACCAGAGCCACGCACAGCCGCCCGCACTCACCAGAGCCACGCACAGCCGCCCGCACTCACCAGAGCCACGCACAGCCGCCCGCACTCACCAGAGCCACGCACAGCCGCCCGCACTCACCAGAGCCACGCACAGCCGCCCGCACTCAGCACAGCCGCCCGCACTCAGCACAGCCGCCCGCACTCACCAGAGCCATGCACAGCCGCCCGCACTCAGCACAGCCACGCACAGCCGCCCGCACTCACCAGAGCCACGCACAGCCGCCCGCACCACCACAGTCAAGCACAGCCGCCCGCACTCACCAGAGCCACGCACAGCCGCCCGCACTCACCAGAGCCACGCACAGCCGCCCGCACTCACCACCGCCACGCACAGCCGCCCGCACTCACCAGAGCCACGCACAGCCGCCCGCACTCACCAGAGCCACACACAGCCGCCCGCACTCACCAGAGCCACGCACAGCCGCCAGCACTCACCAGAGCCACGCACAGCCGCCCGCACTCACCAGAGCCACGCACAGCCGCCCGCACTCACCAGAGCCACGCACAGCCGCCCGCACTCACCAGAGCCACGCACAGCCGCCCGCACTCACCAGAGCCACGCACAGCCGCCCGCACTCAGCACAGCCGCCCGCACTCAGCACAGCCACGCACAGCCGCCCGCACTCACCAGAGCCACGCACAGCCGCCCGCACTCACCAGAGCCACACACAGCCGCCCGCACTCACCACCGCCACGCACAGCCGCCAGCACTCACCACCGCCACGCACAGCCGCCAGCACTCACCAGAGCCACGCACAGCCGCCCGCACTCACCAGAGCCACGCACAGCCGCGCGCACTCACCAGAGCCACGCACAGCCGCCCGCACTCACCAGAGCCACGCACAGCTGCCCGCACTCACCAGAGCCACGCACAGCCGCCCGCACTCACCAGAGCCACGCACAGCCGCCCGCACTCACCAGAGCCACGCACAGCCGCCCGCACTCACCAGAGCCACGCACAGCCGCCCGCACTCACCAGAGCCACGCACAGCCGCCCGCACTCACCAGAGCCACGCACAGCCGCCCGCACTCACCAGAGCCACGCACAGCCGCCCGCACTCACCAGAGCCACGCACAGCCGCCCGCACTCACCAGAGCCACGCACAGCCGCCCGCACTCACCAGAGCCACGCACAGCCGCCCGCACTCACCAGAGCCACGCACAGCCGCCCGCACTCACCAGAGCCACGCACAGCCGCCCGCACTCACCAGAGCCACGCACAGCCGCCCGCACTCACCAGAGCCACGCACAGCCGCCCGCACTCAGCACAGCCGCCCGCACTCAGCACAGCCACGCACAGCCACCCGCACTCACCAGAGCCACGCACAGCCGCCCGCACTCACCAGAGCCACGCACAGCCGCCCGCACTCACCACCGCCACGCACAGCCGCCCGCACTCACCAGAGCCACGCACAGCCACCCGCACTCACCACCGCCACGCACAGCCGCCCGCACTCACCAGAGCCACGCACAGCCGCCCGCACTCACCACCGCCACGCACAGCCGCCCGCACTCACCAGAGCCACGCACAGCCGCCCGCATTCACCAGTGCCACGCACAGCCACCCGCACTCACCAGAGCCACGCACAGCCGCCCGCACTCACCAGAGCCACGCACAGCCGCCCGCACTCACCAGAGCCACGCACAGCCGCCCGCACTCACCAGAGCCACGCACAGCCGCCCGCACTCAGCACAGCCGCCCGCACTCAGCATAGCCACGCACAGCCGCCCGCACTCACCAGAGCCACGCACAGCCGCCCGCACTCACCAGAGCCACGCACAGCCGCCCGCACTCACCAGAGCCACGCACAGCCGCCCGCACTCACCAGAGCCACGCACAGCCGCCCGCACTCACCAGAGCCACGCACAGCCGCCTGCACTCAGCACAGCCGCCCGCACTCAGCACAGCCACGCACAGCCACCCGCACTCACCAGAGCCACGCACAGCCGCCCGCACTCACCAGAGCCACGCACAGCCGCCCGCACTCACCAACGCCACGCACAGCCGCCCGCACTCACCAGAGCCACGCACAGCCACCCGCACTCACCACCGCCACGCACAGCCGCCCGCACTCACCAGAGCCACGCACAGCCGCCCGCACTCACCAGAGCCACGCACAGCCGCCCGCACTCACCAGAGCCACGCACAGCCGCCCGCATTCACCAGAGCCACGCACAGCCGCCCGCACTCACCAGAGCCACGCACAGCCGCCCGCACTCACCAGAGCCACGCACAGCCGCCCGCATTCACCAGAGCCACGCACAGCCGCCTGCACTCACCAGAGCCACGCACAGCCGCCCGCACTCACCAGAGCCACGCACAGCCGCCCGCACTCAGCACAGCCGCCCGCACTCAGCACAGCCGCCCGCACTCAGCACAGCCACGCACAGCCGCCCGCACTCACCAGAGCCATGCACAGCCGCCCGCACTCAGCACAGCCGCCCGCACTCAGCACAGCCACGCACAGCCGCCCGCACTCACCAGAGCCACACACAGCCGCCCGCACCACCACAGTCAAGCACAGCCGCCCGCACTCACCAGAGCCACGCACAGCCGCCCGCACTCACCAGAGCCACGCACAGCCGCCCGCACTCACCACCGCCACGCACAGCCGCCCGCACTCACCAGAGCCACGCACAGCCGCCCGCACTCACCTGAGCCACACACAGCCGCCCGCACTCACCAGAGCCACGCACAGCCGCCAGCACTCACCAGAGCCACGCACAGCCGCCCGCACTCAGCACAGCCACGCACAGCCGACCTCACTCAGCACAGCCACGCACAGCCGCCTGCACTTGCCAGAGCCACGCACAACCGCCCGCACCACCACAGTCAAGCACAGCCGCCCGCACTCACCAGAGCCACGCACAGCCGCCCGCACTCACCAGAGCCACGCACAGCCGCCCGCACTCACCAGAGCCACGCACAGCCGCCCGCACTCAGCACAGCCGCCCGCACTCAGCACAGCCACGCACAGCCGCCCGCACTCACCAGAGCCACGCACAGCCGCCCGCACTCACCAGAGCCACGCACAGCCGCCCGCACTCACCAGAGCCACGCACAGCCGCCCGCACTCACCAGAGCCACGCACAGCCGCCCGCACTCACCAGAGCCACGCACAGCTGCCCGCACTCACCAGAGCCACGCACAGCCGCCCGCACTCACCAGAGCCACGCACAGCCGCCCGCACTCACCAGAGCCACACACAGCCGCCCGCACTCACCAGAGCCACGCACAGCCGCCCGCACTCACCAGAGCCACGCACAGCCGCCCGCACTCACCAGAGCCACGCACAGCCGCCCGCACTCACCAGAGCCACGCACAGCCGCCCGCACTCAGCACAGCCGCCCGCACTCAGCACAGCCACGCACAGCCACCCGCACTCACCAGAGCCACGCACAGCCGCCCGCACTCACCAGAGCCACGCACAGCCGCCCGCACTCACCAGAGCCACGCACAGCCGCCCGCACTCAGCACAGCCGCCCGCACTCAGCACAGCCACGCACAGCCACCCGCACTCACCAGAGCCACGCACAGCCGCCCGCACTCACCACCGCCACGCACAGCCACCCGCACTCACCACCGCCACGCACAGCCGCCCGCACTCACCAGAGCCACGCACAGCCACCCGCACTCACCACCGCCACGCACAGCCGCCTGCACTCACCAGAGCCACGCACAGCCGCCCGCACTCACCACCGCCACGCACAGCCGCCCGCACTCACCAGAGCCACGCACAGCCGCCCGCATTCACCAGAGCCACGCACAGCCGCCCGCACTCACCAGAGCCACGCACAGCCGCCCGCACTCACCAGAGCCACGCACAGCCGCCCGCACTCACCAGAGCCACGCACAGCCGCCCGCACTCAGCACAGCCGCCCGCACTCAGCACAGCCACTCGCACTCAGCACAGCCGCCCGCACTCAGCACAGCCGCCCGCACTCAGCACAGCCGCCCGCACTCAGCACAGCCGCCCGCACTCAGCACAGCCGCCCGCACTCAGCACAACCGCCCGCACTCAGCACAGCCGCCCGCACTCAGCAGAGCCGCCCGCACTCAGCAGAGCCACGCACAGCCGCCCGCACTCAGCACAGCCACCCGCACTCAGCACAGCCACGCACAGCCGCCCGCACTCAGCACAGCCACGCACAGCCGCCCGCACTCAGCACAGCCGCCCGCACTCAGCAGAGCCACGCACAGCCGCCCGCACTCAGCAGAGTCACGCACAGCCGCCCGCACTCAGCACAGCCACGCACAGCCACCCGCACTCAGCACAGCCACGCACAGCCGCCCGCACTCAGCACAGCCACGCACAGCCGCCCGCACTCAGCACAGCCGCCCGCACTCAGCACAGCTGCCCGCACTCAGCACAGCCGCCCGCACTCAGCACAGCCGCCCGCACTCAGCACAGCCGCCCGCACTCAGCACAGCCGCCCGCACTCAGCACAGCCGCCCGCACTCAGCACAGCCGCACTCGGGCAGTAGAGCCGGAGAGAGAAAGATGGGAGCAACATATGGCAGAATGGAAACAGGCAGAATGGGGGCGCGGGATGGGAGCAGCACATGACAGAATGATTGTGCACGATGGGAGCAGCACATGAAAGGATAGGGCGCAGGATGGGAGCACATGACAGAATGGGGGCACACACATGACTGGATGGGGGTGTAGAATGGAGCAGCATATGACAGGATTGGGGCGCAGGATGGGAGCACATGACAGGATGGGGACGCAGGATGGAGCAGCACATGACAGGATGGGAGAGCAAGATGGGAGCAGCACATACCAGGATGGTGACCATATACCAATATAAATGCTCGCCACCCGGGCGTAGAACGGGTTCAATAGCTAGTATATATATATATATATATATATATATACACACACACACTACCATTCAAAAGTTTAGGGCCACCCAGACAATTTTGTGTTTTCCATGAAAGCTCATACTTTTATTAATCAAATGAGTTGCCAAGTGAATTGAAAATTTAGTCCAGACATTGACAAGGTTTGAAAAAAAGATTTTTATTTGAAATAATTTTCTCCTTCACACTTTGCTTTCCCTTTGCAGCAATTACAGCAATGCAAACCTTTGGCATCCTAGCAGTTAATTTGCTGAGGTAATCTGGAGAAATTTCACCCCATGCTTCCACTAGCCCCTCCCAGAAGTTGGCTTGGCTTGATAGACACTTTTTGAGTACCATATGGTCAAGCTGCTCCCACAACAGCTCAATGGGGTTGAGATCTGGTGACTGCGCTGGCCACTAGGGTTGAGCGAAACGGGTCGATCATTTTCAAAAGTCGCCGACTTTTGGCTAAGTCGGCGTCTCATGAAACCCGATCCGACCCCTGTGCTTGTCGGCCATGCGGTACGCGACTTTCGCGCCAAAGTCGCGTTTCAATGACGCGAAAAGCGCCATTTCTCAGCCAATGAAGGTGAACGCAGAGTGTGGGCAGCGTGATGACATAGATCCTGGTCCCCACCATCTTAGAGAAGGACATTGCAGTGATTGGCTTGCTGTCTGCGGCGTCACAGGGGCTATAAAGGGGCGTTCCCGCCGACCGCCATCTTACTGCTGCTGATCTGAGCTTAGGGACAGGTTGCTGCCGCTTTGTCAGAAGCAGGGAGAGCGTTAGGCAGGGTCCACTAACCACCAAACCGCTTGTGCTGCAGCGATTTCCACTGTCCAACACCACCTTCGGTGTGCAGGGACTGTGGAAGCTATTTTTTTTTTTTTTTCCCCTCAGCGCTGTAGCTCATTGGGCTGCCCTAGAAGGCTCCGTGATAGCTGTATTGCTGTGTGTACGCCACTGTGGAAACCAACTGCTTTTTTCAAAGCACATATCCTCTTGTTCCTTCCTTTCTGCACAGCTATCTTTTTTGTTTGTCCACACTTTTTATTTAATTTGTGCATCAGTCCACTCCTATTGCTGCCTGCCATACCTGGCTTAGATTACTGCAGGGAGATAGTAATTGTAGGACAGTCCCTGTTTTTTTTTTTTTTTTTTTGTGGGAGATTAAGATTGGCATTTCTGCTACAGTGCCATCCCTGTGTGTGCCATCTCTCACTGAGTGGGCCATAGAAAGCCTATTTATTTTTTCCGTGATTTGTGTTCTAAATTCTACCTCAACACAAAAACACTACATCAATCAGTGGGAGAAAAATATTGGCCTCAGTCAGGGCTTGTGTGCCACTGCTGTGTGTGCTATCTCTCATTCAGTGGGCTATAGAAAGCCTATTTTTTTTTTTTTTTTTAATATTATTTGGTTTCTAAAGTCTCCCTGAAAAAAAAAAAAAAACCTAAAAAAACAGTGGGAGAGTAATATTGCCCTTTCAGCTTGTGTGCCAGTCTTGACTCCTGGGTGTGCCACCTCTCTCTCATTCAGTGGGCCATAGAAAGGCTATTTTTTTTTTGTTTTTTTTAATATTATTTGGTTTCTAAAGTCTCCCTGAAAAAAAAAAAAAAACATAAAAAAACAGTGGGAGAGTAATATTGCCCTTTCAGCTTGTGTGCCAGTCTTGACTCCTGGGTGTGCCACCTCTCTCCCTCTCATTCAGTGGGCCATAGAAAGCCTATTTTTTTTTTTTAAATATTATTGGGTTTCTAAAGTCTCCCTTAAAAAACAAAAAATACATAAAAAAACAGTGGGAGAGTAATATTGCCCTTTCAGCTTGTGTGCCAGGCTTGACTCCTGGGTGTGCCACCTCTCTCCCTCTCATTCAGTGGGCCATAGAAAGCCTATTTATTTATTTTTTTAAATATTATTGGGTTTCTAAAGTCTCTCTTAAAAAACAAAAAATACATAAAAAAACAGTGGGAGAGTAATATTGCCCTTTCAGCTTGTGTGCCAGTCTTGACTCCTGGGTGTGCCACCTCTCTCTCATTCAGTGGGCCATAGAAAGCATTTTTTTTTTTTCCTTGATTTGTGTTCTAAAATCTACCTCAACACAAAAACACTACATCAATCAGTGGGAGAAAAATATTGGCCTCAGTCAGGGCTTGTGTGCCACTGCTGTGTGTGCTATCTCTCATTCAGTGGGCTATAGAAAGCCTATTTATTTATTTATTTTTTTTCTTATTATTTGGTTTCTAAAGTCTCCCTGAAAAAAAAAAAAAACATAAAAAAACAGTGGGAGAGTAATATTGCCCTTTCAGCTTGTGTGCCAGTCTTGACTCCTGGGTGTGCCACCTCTCTCCCTCTCATTCAGTGGGCCATAGAAAGCCTATTTATTTTTTTTTTTAAATATTATTTGGTTTCTAAAGTCTCCCTTAAAAAACAAAAAATACATAAAAAAACAGTGGGAGAGTAATATTGCCCTTTCAGCTTGTGTGCCAGTCTTGACTCCTGGGTGTGCCACCTCTCTCTCTCATTCAGTGGGCCATAGAAAGGCTATTTTTTTTTTGGTTTTTTTAATATTATTTGGTTTCTAAAGTCTCCCTGAAAAAAAAAAAAAAAACATAAAAAAAACAGTGGGAGAGTAATATTGCCCTTTCAGCTTGTGTGCCAGTCTTGACTCCTGGGTGTGCCACCTCTCTCTCTCATTCAGTGGGCCATAGAAAGGCTATTTTTTTTTTTGTTTTTTTAATATTATTTGGTTTCTAAAGTCTCCCTGAAAAAAAAAAAAAAACATAAAAAAACAGTGGGAGAGTAATATTGCCCTTTCAGCTTGTGTGCCAGTCTTGACTCCTGGGTGTGCCACCTCTCTCCCTTTCATTCAGTGGGCCATAGAAAGCCTATTTATTTTTTTTTTTAAATATTATTGGGTTTCTAAAGTCTCCCTTAAAAAACAAAAAATACATAAAAAAACAGTGGGAGAGTAATATTGCCCTTTCAGCTTGTGTGCCAGTCTTGACTCCTGGGTGTGCCACCTCTCTCTCTCATTCAGTGGGCCATAGAAAGGCTATTTTTTTTTTGGTTTTTTTAATATTATTTGGTTTCTAAAGTCTCCCTGAAATAAAAAAAAAACTTAAAAAAACTGTGGGAGAGTAATATTGCCCTTTCAGCTTGTGCGCCAGTCTTGACTCCTGGGTGTGCCACCTCTCTCTCTCTAATTGTGGGCCATAGAAAGCCTTTTTTTTTTTTTTTTTAAATATTATTGGGTTTCTAAAGTCTCCCTTAAAAAACAAAAAATACATAAAAAAACAGTGGGAGAGTAATATTGCCCTTTCAGCTTGTGTGCCAGTCTTGACTCCTGGGTGTGCCACCTCTCTCCCTTTCATTCAGTGGGCCATAGAAAGCCTATTTATTTTTTTTTTTAAATATTATTGGGTTTCTAAAGTCTCCCTTAAAAAACAAAAAATACATAAAAAAACAGTGGGAGAGTAATATTGCCCTTTCAGCTTGTGTGCCAGTCTTGACTCCTGGGTGTGCCACCTCTCTCTCTCATTCAGTGGGCCATAGAAAGGCTATTTTTTTTTTTGGTTTTTTTAATATTATTTGGTTTCTAAAGTCTCCCTGAAAAAAAAAAAAAAAACATAAAAAAACAGTGGGAGAGTAATATTGCCCTTTCAGCTTGTGTGCCAGTCTTGACTCCTGGGTGTGCCACCTCTCTCCCTTTCATTCAGTGGGCCATAGAAAGCCTATTTATTTTTTTTTTAAAATATTATTGGGTTTCTAAAGTCTCCCTTAAAAAACAAAAAATACATAAAAAAACAGTGGGAGAGTAATATTGCCCTTTCAGCTTGTGTGCCAGTCTTGACTCCTGGGTGTGCCACCTCTCTCTCTCATTCAGTGGGCCATAGAAAGGCTATTTTTTTTTTTGGTTTTTTTAATATTATTTGGTTTCTAAAGTCTCCCTGAAATAAAAAAAAAACTTAAAAAAACAGTGGGAGAGTAATATTGCCCTTTCAGCTTGTGCGCCAGTCTTGACTCCTGGGTGTGCCACCTCTCTCTCTCTAATTGTGGGCCATAGAAAGCCTTTTTTTTTTTTTTTTTTTTTAATATTATTTGGTTTCTAAAGTCTCCCTGAGGAAAAAAAAAAAATAAATTAGGTGGGAGATTAATATTGACATTAGTGCTTGAGTGACAGTCCTGCGTGTGTGTCATCTCTGTGATTTTGTGCCACAGAAAACAGAGTGTGTAACATTGTGCCTGATTTTCCTTGTGGTCTCACCAACCTGTTAAGGGATATTGAAATCATACTGAAGTTATAGCTCACCGTGTAAGTTGTTTGACAGCAACAAATAAAGTTACTTTGGTTAAGATTTTAAAACAATGAGGAAGTCTGGTGCAAGAGGTCGTCGTGGGCGTTCATTGTCAGCTGGTAATGATGGTAGTGGTAGTGGAGCATCAGGTGGTCGTGGGGATAAAAATATTCCACCTAAGTCTGGAGCTGTGGAGCCAGTTTCGTCGTCAGGCTACACAAGGCCTCGAACGCTCTCTTTTCTGGGAGTAGGAAAACCGCTTTTAAAGGCGGAGCAGCAACAGCAAGTTTTGGCTTACATTGCAGACTCAGCCTCTAGCTCTTTTGCCTCCTCTTCCGAAACTGGTAAATGTAAAAGCAGCGCGTCGCTTGTGGATGTTCACGGTCAGGGACAAGTCGCTTCCTTGTCCTCCTCAGCAAAAACTACAACAAGAGAGAAGGATGCAGCAGGCGACACAACGGGTCACTCCATGGAGCTCTTTACACATACCGTCCCTGGCTTAGAAAGTGAAACATTTAACAGGCCATGCCCATTACAAGTATATTCTGACATGGAGTGCACTGATGCACAGCCACAGCCAGAGTACTATGCTGCTCCTTTGACTCAGACCACCACATTGCCCTCTCAGGGTACAGATCCACAATCAGACCCTGATGAGACTATGTTGCCCCGCCACGAACGCTATACCACCGACCGACACAGTGACACAGACGAAGTTGCACACGAGCTCGAAGAGGAGGTAATAGATGACCCAGTTATTGACCCCGATTGGCAGCCATTGGGGGAACAGGGTGCAGGCGGCAGTAGTTCAGAAGCGGAGGTGGAGGAGGGGCCGCAGCAGGCATCAACATCGCAACAGGTTCCATCTGCCGGGCCCGTATCTGGCCCAAAACGCGTGTCAAAGCCAAAACCTGTTGGAGCACAGCGTTGCCATCCGGTTAAAGCTCAGTCTGCAATCCCTGAAAAGGGATCCGAGTCTAGGAAGAGTGCAGTCTGGCATTTTTTTAAACAACATCCAACTGATCAGCGCAAAGTCATCTGTCAAAAATGTTCAACTAGCTTAAGCAGAGGTCAGAATCTGAAAAGTCTAAATACTAGTTGCATGCATAGACACTTAACCACCATGCATTTTCAAGCCTGGACTAACTACCAAACGTCCCTCAAGGTTGTAGCACCCTCGGCCAATGAAGCTAGTCAGCAACGCAACATCCCTTCCGTCACTGTAAGGCCACCATTTTCCGCACCACCGGCAGTATCTGTGCAGGTTTCTTTGCCAGCCAAAAGCAGTCAGGGTCAGGGAATCACCAGTTTTGTAGGAGGAAATATTGCATCTAGGGCACCGGCGGAAACAATACCGTCTCCAACCGTCTCTCAGTCTGCCATGTACACCGGCACACCCGAAAGTTCCACGATCTCCAGCTCTCCAGTCCAGCTCACCCTACATGAGACTCTGGTTAGAAAAAGGAAGTACTTATCCTCGCATCCGCGTACACAGTGTTTTAACGCCCACATAGCTAGACTAATCTCGTTAGAGATGATGCCCTACCGGTTAGTTGAAAGCGAAGCTTTCAAAGCCCTGATGGAGTACGCTGAACCACGATACGAGCTACCCAGTCGACACTTTTTTTCCAGAAAAGCCATCCCAGCCCTGCACCAGCATGTTAAACAGCGCATCGTCCATGCACTCAGGCAATCTGTGAGTACAAAGGTGCACCTGACTACAGATGCATGGACCAGTAGGCATGGCCAGGGACGTTATGTGTCCATCACGGCACACTGGGTGAATGTGGTGGATGCAGGGTCCACAGGCGACATCAATTTAGGGACAGTTGTGCCTAGCCCACGGTCTAGGAAACAGTTGGCTGTAGGCGTTCGCACCCCCTCCTCCTCCTCCTCCTCGTCCTCCTGCAGAAGCTACAGCTCTTCCACAGAACGCAGTCTGCCAACCACTCCATCGGCAGATGACACTGTTGCACACCAGTTGTCCCATTATGGGCCAGCTACTGCCAAGCGTCAGCAGGCTGTATTGGCTATGAAGTGCTTGGGCGACAACAGACACACCGCGGAAGTTCTGTCCGAGTTCTTGCAACAAGAAACGCAGTCGTGGCTGGGCACAGTAGATCTTGAGGCAGGCAAGGTAGTGAGTGATAACGGAAGGAATTTCATGGCTGCCATCTCCCTTTCCCAACTGAAACACATTCCTTGCCTGGCTCACACCTTAAACCTGGTGGTGCAGTGCTTATTGAAAACTTATCCTGGGTTCTCCGACCTGCTCCTCAAAGTGCGTGCACTTTGCTCACATATCCGACGTTCGCCTGTACACGCCAGCCGTATGCAGACCTATCAGCGGTCTTTGAACCTTCCCCAGCATCGCCTAATCATAGACGTTGCAACAAGGTGGAACTCAACACTGCACATGCTTCAGAGACTGTGCGAACAGAGGCGTGCTGTTATTTATTTGTGGGAGGATACACGGGCAGGCAGTAGGATGGCAGACATGGAGTTGTCAGGTGTGCAGTGGTCTAAGATACAAGACATGTGTCAAGTCCTTCAGTGTTTTGAGGAATGCACACGGCTGGTTAGTGCAGACAACGCCGTAATAAGCATGAGCATCCCCCTAATGCGTCTGCTGATGCAAAGTTTGACGCACATAAAGGAGCAGGCGTCTGCACCAGAGGAAGAGGAAAGCCTTGATGACAGTCAGCCATTGTCTGGTCAGGGCAGTGTACAGGACGAGGTAGCGGGCGAAGAGGAGGTGGAGGACGAGGAGGATGATGGGGATGAGTATATTTTTAATGCCGAACCTTTCCCGGGGGCACAGGAAATTGGTTGCGTGTCACGGCCGGGTTCTGGTTTTTTGAGGGACACAAGTGACGTAGATTTGCCTGCAACTGCCCCTCAACCAATCACAACCGGAGATTTGACAACTGGAACTTTGGCCCACATGGCGGATTATGCCTTACGTATCCTAAAAAGGGACACACGCATTACGAAAATGATGAACGATGACGATTACTGGTTGGCCTGCCTCCTTGATCCACGCTATAAAGGCAAATTGCAAAATATTATGCCACATGAGAACTTGGAACTAATATTAGCAACCAAACAATCAACTCTTGTTGACCGTTTGCTTCAGGCATTCCCAGCACACAGCGCACGTGATCGTTCTCACACGAGCTCCAGGGGGCAGCAGACTAGGAGTGTTAGGGGTGCACACATCAGAAGTGGCGTTGGACAGAGGGGTTTTCTGACCAGGTTGTGGAGTGATTTTGCTATGACCGCAGACAGGACAGGTACTGCTGCATCAATTGAAAGTGACAGGAGACAACATTTGTCCAGTATGGTTACTAACTATTTTTCATCCCTTATCGATGTTCTCCCTCAACCGTCATTCCCATTTGATTACTGGGCCTCCAAATTAGACACCTGGCCAGAATTGGCAGAATATGCATTGCAGGAGCTTGCTTGCCCGGCAGCAAGTGTCCTATCAGAAAGAGTATTCAGTGCTGCAGGTTCAATATTAACCGAAAAAAGGACTCGTCTGGCTACCCAAAATGTTGATGATCTAACATTCATTAAAATGAACCACAACTGGATTTCGAAATCTTTTGCCCCACCTTGCCCGGCCGACACCTAGCTTTCCTATGAAAAGCTCTTGCCTGTGAATTACTTTTCTAATGTCTAATTTGCTGCAGCTGATTGTACAGCATACGACATGTTTACACCTCCCTAAATGGCAAAACTCCCCACACGGGGCCGTGGTATCGCGACTTGGCGCAAGCACCCGTGAGACTGCTGTTTGTCTGAAGAGGTGGGTGTGCTCGCTTTTGGTTGACGGCATTGCTACTGGGTCCCTCATAGTACAATGTAGTGTCTCTGGCGGTGGTGGTGCGCACCCAACGTCAGACACACCGTTGTAACATGAGGGGCCCTGGGGCGGTCCCGCCGGCCTCAAGAGAGTTCCCCCCTACCCCAGCTCAAAATGTGCTCTACCACGTGCAAAATTATGTCGCACAGCTCCACCAATCTTTAGTCTATTCGCTGACATCATTCAATGTCTGGCACTGACAATACAAATTTGTAGACATCTATGATGCAACTTAAAGTAGTCTGTGTCTGTGTCCTATATTGGCACCATTAAATAGTTACTGCCAAATTACTATGTCAGAAACTCAGTAGATGAGCCCACCCCTGTACCTAAGTATGCCACCTTTTTTTTTGTTTTGGTTGTTTTGCGAGACATTAACATCTATTTATATTTTGGGAGTACTGGGACAGACACTCCTTGCACTACTCCTCCACTCACCACCAAGCTGCCTGTGTATCCATGTAACCGCTGTAAAGCTGCCATGAGCCTATTGTTTGTTATTTTAGGCCTTTGATAGCCTGTCTGCGGTCCCTACTTTAAATACTCCTCCACTCACCACCAAGCTGCCTGTGTATCCATGTAACCGCTGTAAAGCTGCCATGAGCCTATTGTTTGTTATTTTAGGCCTTTGATAGCCTGTCTGCGGTCCCTACTTTAAATACTCCTCCACTCACCACCAAGCTGCCTGCCCGTGTATCCATGTAACCGCTGTAAAACTGCCATGAGCCTATTGTTTGTTATTTTAGGCCTTTGATAGCCTGTCTGCGGTCCCTACTTTAAATACTCCTCCACTGACCACCAAGCTGCCTGCCCGTGTATCCATGTAACCGCTGTAAAGCTGCCATGAGCCTATTGTTTGTTATTTTAGGCCTTTGATAGCCTGTCTGCGGTCCCTACTTTAAATACTCCTCCAGTGACCACCAAGCTGCCTGTGTATCCATGTAACCGCTGTAAAACTGCCATGAGCCTATTGTTTGTTATTTTAGGCCTTTGATAGCCTGTCTGCGGTCCCTACTTTAAATACTCCTCCACTCACCACCAAGCTGCCTGTGTATCCATGTAACCGCTGTAAAACTGCCATGAGCCTATTGTTTGTTATTTTAGGCCTTTGATAGCCTGTCTGCGGTCCCTACTTTAAATACTCCTCCACTGACCACCAAGCTGCCTGCCCGTGTATCCATGTAACCGCTGTAAAACTGCCATAAGCCTATTGTTTGTTATTTTAGGCCTTTGATAGCCTGTCTGCGGTCCCTACTTTAAATACTCCTCCACTCATCACCAGCTGCCTGCCCGTGTATCCATGTAACTGCTGTAAAACTGCCATGAGCCTATTGTTTGTTATTTTAGGCCTTTGATAGCCTGTCTGCGGTTCCTACTTTAAATACTCCTCCACTCACCACCAAGCTGCCTGCCCGTGTATCCATGTAACCGCTGTAAAACTGCCATGAGCCTATTGTTTGTTATTTTAGGCCTTTGATAGCCTGTCTGCGGTCCCTACTTTAAATACTCCTCCACTCACCACCAAGCTGCCTGCCCGTGTATCCATGTAACCGCTGTAAAACTGCCATAAGCCTATTGTTTGTTATTTTAGGCCTTTGATAGCCTGTCTGCGGTCCCTACTTTAAATACTCCTCCACTGACCACCAAGCTGCCTGCCCGTGTATCCATGTAACCGCTGTAAAACTGCCATGAGCCTATTGTTTGTTATTTTAGGCCTTTGATAGCCTGTCTGCGGTCCCTACTTTAAATACTCCTCCACTCATCACCAGCTGCCTGCCCGTGTATCCATGTAACCGCTGTAAAACTGCCATAAGCCTATTGTTTGTTATTTTAGGCCTTTGAAGCCTGTCTGCGGTCCCTCCTTCCACTAGGCCTCCACTGACCAGACCACTGCTGCCCGTGTACCCCTGGAACCAATAATAAAGTGCCTACCGCCAGCCCATTTTTTTATGTTAGGCCTTTGAAGCCTGTCTGCGGTCCCTCCTTCCACTAGTCCTCCACTGACCAGACCACTGCTGCCCGTGTACCCCTGGAACCAATTATAAAGTGCCTACAGCCAGCCCATTTTTTTATGTTAGGCCTTTGAAGCCTGTCTGCGGTCCCTCCTTCCACTAGTCCTCCACTGACCAGACCACTGCTGCCCGTGTACCCCTGGAACCAATTATAAAGTGCCTACAGCCAGCCCATTTTTTTATGTTAGGCCTTTGAAGCCTGTCTGCGGTCCCTCCTTCCACTAGTCCTCCACTGACCAGACCACTGCTGCCCGTGTACCCCTGGAACCAATTATAAAGTGCCTACAGCCAGCCCGTTTTTTTATGTTAGGCCTTTGAAGCCTGTCTGCGGTCCCTCCTTCCACTAGTCCTCCACTGACCAGACCACTGCTGCCCGTGTACCCCTGGAACCAATTATAAAGTGCCTACAGCCAGCCCATTTTTTTATGTTAGGCCTTTGAAGCCTGTCTGCGGTCCCTCCTTCCACTAGTCCTCCACTGACCAGACCACTGCTGCCCGTGTACCCCTGGAACCAATTATAAAGTGCCTACAGCCAGCCCGTTTTTTTATGTTAGGCCTTTGAAGCCTGTCTGCGGTCCCTCCTTCCACTAGTCCTCCACTGACCAGACCACTGCTGCCCGTGTACCCCTGGAACCAATTATAAAGTGCCTACAGCCAGCCCGTTTTTTTATGTTAGGCCTTTGAAGCCTGTCTGCGGTCCCTCCTTCCACTAGTCCTCCACTGACCAGACCACTGCTGCCCGTGTACCCCTGGAACCAATTATAAAGTGCCTACAGCCAGCCCGTTTTTTTATGTTAGGCCTTTGAAGCCTGTCTGCGGTCCCTCCTTCCACTAGTCCTCCACTGACCAGACCACTGCTGCCCGTGTACCCCTGGAACCAATTATAAAGTTCCTACAGCCAGCCCATTTTTTTATGTTAGGCCTTTGAAGCCTGTCTGCGGTCCCTCCTTCCACTAGTCCTCCACTGACCAGACCACTGCTGCCCGTGTACCCCTGGAACCAATTATAAAGTGCCTACAGCCAGCCCGTTTTTTTATGTTAGGCCTTTGAAGCCTGTCTGCGGTCCCTCCTTCCACTAGTCCTCCACTGGCCAGACCACTGCTGCCCGTGTACCCCTGGAACCAATTATAAAGTGCCTACAGCCAGCCCATTTTCTTATTTTAGGCCTTTGATAGCCTGTCTGCGGTCCCTACTTTAAATACTCCTCCACTCACCACCAAGCTGCCTGCCCGTGTATCCATGTAACCGCTGTAAAACTGCCATGAGCCTATTGTTTGTTATTTTAGGCCTTTGAAGCCTGTCTGCGGTCCCTACTTTAAATACTCCTCCACTGACCACCAAGCTGCCTGCCCGTGTATCCATGTAACCGCTGTAAAACTGCCATGAGCCTATTGTTTGTTATGTTAGGCCTTTGATAGCCTGTCTGCGGCCCCTACTTGCAATACTCCTCCACTGACCACAATGCTGCCTGGAGTGCCTGCCTGTGTATCCATGTAACCGATGTAAAACTGCCATGACTGCCTACTGTTTGTTATTTTAGGCCTTTGATAGCCTGTCTGCGGCCCCTACTTGCAATACTCCTCCACTGACCACAATGCTGCCTGGAGTGCCTGCCTGTGTATCCATGTAACCGATGTAAAACTGCCATGACTGCCTACTGTTTGTTATTTTAGGCCTTTGATAGCCTGTCTGCAGCCCCTACTTGCAATACTCCTCCACTGACCACACCAATGCTGCCCGTGTACCCCTGGAACCTATTTAAAAGTTCATAGAGCCTAGTTATATATTTTATTTACTATTAATAAGGCCATGATGGACTACGCTGTACCACGCTACAAGCTAACCAGTCGACACTTCTTTTGCGAGAAAAGCCATCCCAACCCTCCACCAGCATGTAGAAGACCGCATTGTCCATGCACTCTGGCAATCTGTGAGTACAAAGGTGCACCTGACAACAGACGCATGGACCTGTAGGCATGGCCACGGAAGATTACGTGTCCATTACGGCGCAATGGGTTGATGTGGTGGATGCATGGTCCACAGGGGACAGCCTACTAAGTCTGTCTGCAGTCCCTAATTCAAATTGTCCTCCACTGTCTAAATCGGAGCTTCCACCTTCTGGCTTTCGGCCTATAGTATCAGAAATTAAACTGCATTTGGCCTTCAACTTTGGTTAGGGCCTACTAACGGCTTCTGCCCCTCCCTGGTGTTGCCCTCAACTAAATAAAGCTGAGCTTCAACCTTCTGCTCCAAATTACCATTTTAAAAAATGCAATAGGCTTTTCCGGCCTACTAAAGGTGTCTGTCTGTGTGCCCCTGCCTGGTGTTGTCCTCAACTAAATAAAGCTGAGCTTCAAACTTCTGCTCCAAATTACCATTTTAAAAAATGCAATAGGCTTTTCCGGCCTACTAAAGGTGTCTGTCTGTGTGCCCCTGCCTGGTGTTGTCCTCAACTAAATAAAGCTGAGCTTCAACCTTCTGCTCCAAATTACCATTTTAAAAAATGCAATAGGCTTTTCCGGCCTACTAAAGGTGTCTGTCTGTGTGCCCCTGCCTGGTGTTGTCCTCAACTAAATAAAGCTGAGCTTCAAACTTCTGCTCCAAATTACCATTTTAAAAAATGCAATAGGCTTTTCCGGCCTACTAAAGGTGTCTGTCTGTGTGCCCCTGCCTGGTGTTGCCCTCAACTAAATAAAGCTGAGCTTCAACCTTCTGCTCCAAATTACCATTTTAAAAAATGCAATAGGCTTTTCCGGCCTACTAAAGGTGTCTGTCTGTGTGCCCCTGCCTGGTGTTGCCCTCAACTAAATAAAGCTGAGCTTCAACCTTCTGCTCCAAATTACCATTTTAAAAAATGCAATAGGCTTTTCCGGCCTACTAAAGGTGTCTGTCTGTGTGCCCCTGCCTGGTGTTGTCCTCAACTAAATAAAGCTGAGCTTCAACCTTCCGGCTCTCATTAAGTGGTTTTAAAAAAAAAAAATGGTGGTTAGGGCCTACTAACGGCTTCTGCCCCTGCCTGGTGTTGCCCTCAACTAAATAAAGCTGAGCTTCAACCTTCTTCTCCAAATTACCATTTTAAAAAATGCAATAGGCTTTTCCGGCCTACTAAAGGTGTCTGTCTGTGTGCCCCTGCCTGGTGTTGTCCTCAACTAAATAAAGCTGAGCTTCAACCTTCCGGCTCTCATTAAGTGGTTTTAAAAAAAAAAAATGGTGGTTAGGGCCTACTAACGGCTTCTGCCCCTGCCTGGTGTTGCCCTCAACTAAATAAAGCTGAGCTTCAACCTTCTGCTCCAAATTACCATTTTAAAAAATGCAATAGGCTTTTCCGGCCTACTAAAGGTGTCTGTCTGTGTGCCCCTGCCTGGTGTTGTCCTCAACTAAATAAAGCTGAGCTTCAAACTTCTGCTCCAAATTACCATTTTAAAAAATGCAATAGGCTTTTCCGGCCTACTAAAGGTGTCTGTCTGTGTGCCCCTGCCTGGTGTTGCCCTCAACTAAATAAAGCTGAGCTTCAACCTTCTGCTCCAAATTACCATTTTAAAAAATGCAATAGGCTTTTCCGGCCTACTAAAGGTGTCTGTCTGTGTGCCCCTGCCTGGTGTTGCCCTCAGCTAAATAAAGCTGAGCTTCAACCTTCTGCTCCAAATTACAATTTTAAAAAATGCAATAGGCTTTTCCGGCCTACTAAAGGTGTCTGTCTGTGTGCCCCTGCCTGGTGTTGTCCTCAACTAAATAAAGCTGAGCTTCAACCTTCCGGCTCTCATTAAGTGGTTTTTTAAAAAAAAAATGGTGGTTAGGGCCTACTAACGGCTTCTGCCCCTGCCTGGTGTTGCCCTCAACTAAATAAAGCTGAGCTTCAACCTTCTGCTCCAAATTACCATTTTAAAAAATGCAATAGGCTTTTCCGGCCTACTAAAGGTGTCTGTCTGTGTGCCCCTGCCTGGTGTTGTCCTCAACTAAATAAAGCTGAGCTTCAACCTTCCGGCTCTCATTAAGTGGTTTTAAAAAAAAAAAATGGTGGTTAGGGCCTACTAACGGCTTCTGCCCCTGCCTGGTGTTGCCCTCAACTAAATAAAGCTGAGCTTCAACCTTCTGCTCCAAATTACCATTTTAAAAAATGCAATAGGCTTTTCCGGCCTACTAAAGGTGTCTGTCTGTGTGCCCCTGCCTGGTGTTGTCCTCAACTAAATAAAGCTGAGCTTCAAACTTCTGCTCCAAATTACCATTTTAAAAAATGCAATAGGCTTTTCCGGCCTACTAAAGGTGTCTGTCTGTGTGCCCCTGCCTGGTGTTGTCCTCAACTAAATAAAGCTGAGCTTCAACCTTCTGCTCCAAATTACCATTTTAAAAAATGCAATAGGCTTTTCCGGCCTACTAAAGGTGTCTGTCTGTGTGCCCCTGCCTGTTGTTGTCCTCAACTAAATAAAGCTGAGCTTCAACCTTCCGGCTCTCATTAAGTGGTTTTAAAAAAAAAAAATGGTGGTTAGGGCCTACTAACGGCTTCTGCCCCTGCCTGGTGTTGCCCTCAACTAAATAAAGCTGAGCTTCAACCTTCTGCTCCAAATTACCATTTTAAAAAATGCAATAGGCTTTTCCGGCCTACTAAAGGTGTCTGTCTGTGTGCCCCTGCCTGGTGTTGTCCTCAACTAAATAAAGCTGAGCTTCAACCTTCTGCTCCATATTACCATTTTAAAAAATGCAATAGGCTTTTCCGGCCTACTAAAGGTGTCTGTCTGTGTGCCCCTGCCTGGTGTTGCCCTCAACTAAATAAAGCTGAGCTTCAACCTTCTGCTCCAAATTACCATTTTAAAAAATGCAATAGGCTTTTCCGGCCTACTAAAGGTGTCTGTCTGTGTGCCCCTGCCTGGTGTTGTCCTCAACTAAATAAAGCTGAGCTTCAACCTTCCGGCTCTCATTAAGTGGTTTTAAAAAAAAAAAATGGTGGTTAGGGCCTACTAACGGCTTCTGCCCCTCCCTGGTGTTGCCCTCAACTAAATAAAGCTGAGCTTCAACCTTCTGCTCCAAATTACCATTTTAAAAAATGCAATAGGCTTTTCCGGCCTACTAAAGGTGTCTGTCTGTGTGCCCCTGCCTGGTGTTGTCCTCAACTAAATAAAGCTGAGCTTCAACCTTCCGGCTCTCAATAAGTGGTTTTAAAAAAAAAAAATGGTGGTTAGGGCCTACTAACGGCTTCTGCCCCTCCCTGGTGTTGCCCTCAACTAAATAAAGCTGAGCTTCAACCTTCTGCTCCAAATTACCATTTTAAAAAATGCAATAGGCTTTTCCGGCCTACTAAAGGTGTCTGTCTGTGTGCCCCTGCCTGGTGTTGCCCTCAACTAAATAAAGCTGAGCTTCAACCTTCTGCTCCAAATTACCATTTTAAAAAATGCAATAGGCTTTTCCGGCCTACTAAAGGTGTCTGTCTGTGTGCCCCTGCCTGGTGTTGCCCTCAACTAAATAAAGCTGAGCTTCAACCTTCTGCTCCAAATTACCATTTTAAAAAATGCAATAGGCTTTTCCGGCCTACTAAAGGTGTCTGTCTGTGTGCCCCTGCCTGGTGTTGTCCTCAACTAAATAAAGCTGAGCTTCAACCTTCCGGCTCTCATTAAGTGGTTTTAAAAAAAAAAAATGGTGGTTAGGGCCTACTAACGGCTTCTGCCCCTGCCTGGTGTTGCCCTCAACTAAATAAAGCTGAGCTTCAACCTTCTGCTCCAAATTACCATTTTAAAAAATGCAATAGGCTTTTCCGGCCTACTAAAGGTGTCTGTCTGTGTGCCCCTGCCTGGTGTTGTCCTCAACTAAATAAAGCTGAGCTTCAACCTTCCGGCTCTCATTAAGTGGTTTAAAAAAAAAAAAATGGTGGTTAGGGCCTACTAACGGCTTCTGCCCCTCCCTGGTGTTGCCCTCAACTAAATAAAGCTGAGCTTCAACCTTCTGCTCCAAATTACCATTTTAAAAAATGCAATAGGCTTTTCCGGCCTACTAAAGGTGTCTGCCCCTCCCTGGTGTTGTCCTCAACTGAACAAAGCTGAGCTTCCACATTCTGGCTTTCGCCCTATACTATCAGATATTAAACTGCATTTGGCCTACTAGTGTGGTTAGGCCCTTGAAACAGTGTCTGCTGCTCTTGGGTTTGCTACTCCACTGAACAAAGCAATGCCGCCTGTTTAGTCCTGTTACCAATTTTGAACTGCATGTAGCCTACTTTATTCTTTGGCCCTATATCTGTTTCCTCCTCATCCTGCCCATTGCCCAGCCACTGCTAAATGAGTCTGCTGGTACATTGACCTAGACCACTACATTCCCCTTGTACTCTACACAGCCAGAATCTGACCCTGCTGAAAGTAAGGTTCCCCTTCCCGCATGTTATACCACCTTACACAGGGACAAAGAGGAAGGTGCAGATGAAAGTGCAGGTTCCTTCATCAGGTGGGGGGCATACTCGTTGGCGACGTCACTGGCACAGGGCCCCTCAGAGTACGCAAAAGTGTCGCTGCTGGTGGGAGGCGCCCCCGCCATGCAAACACACCGCCGTACTTTGAGGGGCCCTGTGCCAGTGGCAATGCGAACGAGTGGGCCCCCCCCTGCTTGCTCAGGATCACAGCACTTGCAACGTTTAAATACTTACCTTTCCCTGCAACACCGCCGTGACGTAGTCCGCATTTCCTGGGCCCACGAAAAACTTGAGCCAGCCCTACTCCCCCCACAACTTTCCCCCAATTCCCTATGCCCAACTATTATTATACAGTTAATTAAGATTGGCAAGCTTCAGAAACAAGAATGGATGTTTTTGGCATTAAAATGGGCACTGTAGGTGTTTTCCTGGCCTCCACTCACTGCCGACTATGCTTCCCCATTGACTTGCATTGGGTTTCGTGTTTCGGTCGATCCCCGACTTTTAGCGATAATCGGCCGACTGCACTCGACTCGACTCTGGACAAAATCGGGTTTCCCAAAACCCTACTCGATCTTAAAAAAATGAAAGTCGCTCAACCCTACTGGCCACTCTATTACAGAAAGAATACCAGCTGCCTGCTTCTTCCTTAAATAGTTCTTGTATAATTTGGGTCATTGTCCTCTTGCAGGATGAAATTAGCTTCAATCAAACGCTGTCCACAGGGTATGAGATGGCATTGCAAAATGGAGTGATAGCCTTCCTTATTCAATATCCCTTTTACCTTCTACAAATCACCGACTTTACCAGCACCAAAGCAACCCCAGACCATCATGTTACCTCCATCACATAGCATCAGGCACTCTTTCAGCATCTTTTCAGTTGTTCTGCGTCTCACAAATGTTCTTCTGTGTGATCCAAACACCTCAAACATGGATTTGTCTGTCCATAACACTTTTTTCTAATCTTCCTCTGTCCAATGTCTGTGTTCTTTTGCCCATATTAATCTTTTTCTTTTATTAGCCAGTCTCAGATTTGGCTTTCTCTTTGCCACTCTGCCCTGAACCCACAATTGGTTCACACCAAAGTGACAAAAACAGACACAAATCAAAAACAAGTGCTCAACAAATCTTTCTAAAATATTAGGGTAACCTTGATGTCCCTGGTATATTGCCTAAGCTCAACCTACCTATCCGCGGGGGTTGGCACCCTAGGGGGGAGCATTATGGCGCCCACGCTCCACGATGGCTACCCCTAGGGACCCTGATGCACCTACCGCCACTTAGAGGATCCCTCTACCGAATTTCTAGAGGGACCACTACCAGATCAATCCTATGCTATAGAGGACCCTAGACCCCAACAGGTTAAAAACATATATACTGAACACATTCGGCAGACTAGTGGCCCAACTGGTGAAAGAGTTATTTCACAAAAAACTTTCGCAGATACTATACTCAATGTTGATGGAGTAATCATACATACATCAAGTTTGCTGTTGAAATTGTTTAACTATATCACTCATCTGAACCTGTTATTGATACTTTATCATAGCCATAGATCACTGAGCCATTATCATATTATGATAAATTTACTAGCATATCAGGGTCATTCCTGAAGACAATTATTCATACACCCCTTGTCCATATTGATTCATATAGCCAGTCAGATTATCACATCTCAACCTTACCAAATAGCATATAAAGCTCCCAAATAAACTGTATCAATCTTTGAAGCAAGAGCATGATCAATTACCAAATCAGATGGACAAATATTGATACTCATCTTATTTTCACCTGCCACCTGCTCTGTGTGTATTAACGCCTCAACGCGTTTCACCTCATTAGGCTCATCAGGAGGCCCGATTTCTGGATGTCATGTGTCCAGATGTGGTGTATTGACAAAGCCATGATAGAACACCCTCCTTTTAAAACTACCACCATAGATAGAACGCCCACCAATGGTGATTCATCCGAAGTCATCACAGGACCGCCCCTCAATATTGAGAGCACATGCCCTAACTGGAACGCATATTCTATCCAGCCAACCCATAATCAGCAAGTGATACGCAGAGATACTCTCACCTATCACATATCCTGAGCTCAGGTTCCACTTCCGGGTGGGGATCCCACGATATTTGTGCCCCCACAATACACATATGCCCAACAGCCAATCCTATGTTGTAGAACAGGCACTCCCCCTTCGTGTCAAGCATCGTATCACAGGCCTCCGGCGGACCCCTCCCACATATGGAGACGCCGTGACCCTGGCAACAACTCACTGTGCACGCTGAAGCTGCCCCGCATTAGATACGACTGAATTCTGTGGAACACAATCTTTCCCCCTTAGCTACAGCCAGGCTTCATCGCGCAGGATCAAAGCGGGACACAAAGCGCAGATTCAAGGCGGAGTACACAGAAAATACTGCCATCCAGGCAAGAAATTGCAAAAGTTCTACATTCTTATAGGTAAATGTATGCAACCAATCTACATGCCAAAAGGCTAAAAGTTGCAAAAATTCTCCATTCTTATAAATAAACATATACATAACAACCCATCTGTATGGAATATGATATACCGGAGGAAAAAATAGAGATACATAATGATAAAGGGTGTGTTTGTCCTCTAGGGCCACCAGCCACATACCATGGCCAATTCTATGGACAGTTTTAGGAAGAGAGATAGAGGTAATATTTCATTGTAATCTATGGGCTCCTATAAAATAAAGGAGACTTAACAACAATTTGGGACTGAACCAGCATTTCTCATCTCAGGTCATCAGATATATATTCACAAGCAGCTACAGGAAGCATGCATAAGACAATTGTTCATTTAACCCTTTCGGCTCTACTGTAGAGACTCCATCTGAAATATCCACTCACACTCCCTTTTCAGAATGGCCTTATCATGTCTCCTCCTCGAGGGTTCACCTTGACCACCTCAATCACCATAAATTTAAAGTCAGACACATTTACACAATGGGAGATCTGCATATGTTTCGCTAGTGGGGTGTCTCTGTTATTTCTTATGTCTCCCATATGCTCCCCCACTCTCCTTCTGAATTCCAATTTTGTTTTGCCCACATAGTCCCTGGGACAGGAACAAGTAGCCATATATATCACCCCTTTGGGGCTGCGGCGGTGATTCCCCCAACACCGGCTCTTTTATGGGTAAGAGTTATACCTACCATGCTGGATGCTATATAAGCTGATTGGGCTAATGGATTCCTTGGTTGGGTCCAGGCACATCCCCACACACTAGTGAGGTAATATGGTGGGCTCCTCTACCTAAAATATGCACTAACAGCACTTTACGAGTAATACTGCCAGTGTTTGAGTGGGTTTCACTGCTGTTATTTTTCAGTGTTCCATGAAGGTCTTTTCACTGTCTTCAGTTATATGTTGTTATTTATTGTTATGTATTATCTGATTAATAAAAATTGTATTTTGCATTCCTAAAATGGGACTTTAACTCCGTATTGTCTCTTCAGTTTATATATATATCACCCCTGTAGTCTTGCAATTGGAAAAATCACGTTGATAAAAAATCTTTCCTGTTGCAGAGCTATGGAATGACTTCCCAGGTTGCATCCATTTGCACATACTGCAGTTACCGCATTTAAAGAAGCCGCAATGGTTTCCTATCTAGCCATGTTCCACTTATTGCTGGCCTTCTATATTGGCTATGTACCAGCTTTTATCGATCTCCCTTTTCTGAAGGTGATATTGGAATGTTCCCCCACCAGATCTCTCAGATCCTAATCCATTTTTAAAATGTCCCAGTGTCTTATAAGGACTTGTACTTGTACCAATAATTTGAATGGTTTCTGTGGGGTCACTATAGATACGTTTCTGTAGAAGTTGTTGCCTATTTGCTCTTTCTGTGTGCTCATACGCTGTATCGAGGACATGTCTTGGATATCCCTTTTCCCTAAATCTATTATACATGTCCCCTGCTTGATTGTGAAAAAGATCATTTCTTGAGCAATTCCTCCTCAACCTTAAAAACTGGCCCTTAGGGATTCCCCTTTTTAGGGGGACCGGATGATGACTTTGCATGTGTAGAAGGCTATTAGTGCTAGTCAGTTTTAGATAAATGCTAGTGGTGACATTCCCCAAGGTCTCTCTTCTTATTTTCACATCCAAGAAAGCTATTTCTTCCTTTTGAATTTCTGAGGTAAATGCAAAGCCTATAGCATTTTGGTTCAGCTCCCTTAGAAATGTATCAAATTGATCTTTTGTTCCTGTCCATATTATGAACACGTCATCTATAAATCTATACCACATAGATATATGATCTTGCCACCATTTGGTGTCACCCCCAAACACGATAGTCTCCTCCTACCAGCCCAGGAACATATTTGCATACGATGGGGCACAGGGACTCCCAATCGCAGTGCCCCTGAGCTGGTGGTAGTGTTTGCCATCGAAGGTGACAGCATTATGGGTAAGTGTGAATTCAAGAAGAGACAACACAAAGCTATTATGTGTGGAACATAGAGTGGAGACACCCCCTGGAGGAGGCTTACTTTCCCTTCCAAGCTTACACAGACCACAAAAATTTGGTGTGTCTACAGACAGCGCAGCGGCTAAATTCTCTCCAGGCTAGATGGTCCCTGTTCTTCTCCCGGTTCCATTTTACTCTCCATTTTCTCTCCGGAAATAAGAACATGCGTGCCGACGCTCTCTCCTGCTCCATAGTGTCATCAGAGGAGGAGGAGGAGCCTCGGCTTATTGTCCCTTCAGAGAGCCTAAGAACTGTGGCTCCAGTTTCGCTAGAGTCTGTGCCCCCGGGCAAGACTTTTTTGCCATCTAATTTGCGACCAGAGGTTCTTTCTTGGGCTCATTCGTCCAGGGTGGTTGGACACTTTGGGAACAAGAGGACATCTGAGCTTCTGTCGAGGATGTACTGGTGGCTGAATATGGCCCATGATGTCGGAGACTATATTCAGGCATGTGTCTCCTGTGCCAAGAATAAGTCTCCTCGACAATGGCCTGCTGGGTTACTTTATCCTCTGCCGGTGGCGGACAGGCACTGGTAGATGGTCGGGATTGACTTCGTGGTGGGCTTATCCAAGTCCCATATCTGCAACATTATTTGGGTAGTCACCGACCATTTTTCGAAAATGGTGCACTTGGTGCCGCTTCCACGGCAACCTTCTGCACGGGCCTTGGTGGCGTTGTTTATTAAGCACGTTTTCCACCTACATGGTATGCCTGACAAAACTGTCAGTGACCGGGGTCCCCAGTTTGCGTCTCGGTTCTGGAGAGAGCTTTGTCGCTTACTCAGCATCGAGCTGAATCTCTCTTCAGCATACCATCCCGAGATGAATGGGTTGGTAGAGAGGGCCAACCAGACACTGGTCACATACCTGCGACACTTTGTTTCCGCCAGGCAGGATGACTGGGCATCCTTGCTACCATGGGCGGAGTTTGCGCTGAAAAACGCTGTAGCCAACTCCACTGGGCAGACTCCATTCCTCTTTAATTACAGCCAGCATCTGCGAGTTCCTGTGCCCATGCCTTCCACTGACTCCAGGGTGGCAGACTGGGCTGTGGAGGCACGTGACATTTGGGACCGCCACAGGAGGCCATCCGTGCCTCCAAGGAGAGAATGAGGCCCTGCTCCGACCTTTGCTCCTGGCGACTTGGTGTGGCCCTCCTCCTGTGATATCAGGCTGCGAGTTGAGTCCATTAAGTTTGCACCTCACTACTTGGGTCCCTTCAAGGTCCTGGAACAGGTTAAACCTGTGGTCTACCGTCTGGCATTTCCTCCATGCCTGGGCATCACCGACACCTTTCATGTGTCAATCCTAAAACCCGTTCACATGTCCCAGTTTTCCGAGGCATGTCCTGGGTTCATCCATGGATGATTACAAGGTGAACGCCATCATAGGGTGTAAGGTGGTACATGGCAAAAGATTATATTTGGTGGAATGGAAGGGTCATGGCCCTGAGGACAGGTCCAGGGTGCCTGGACGGCGGCAGATGTATGGGTAGGATAACCTGTGGGTGGCACCTTGAGAGTAGGTGCACGGCTGCTCGTGCCGCCTGGATGGGTGCGAGGTATAACTAATCAGTGCAGGGCCAGGGAACGTTCCGGCCGGAGGCGCCCCTGGTTACACCGAGAGAAAAAAATGGCCGCCGCTGACAAGCAGCGTGTGACGTCACTGACCTACGGAGCCTCGCTAGGACCAAAATAGCTGACCGGGACGTTCCCTGGCCCTGCACTGATTAGTTATACCTCACACCCATCCAGGCGGCACGAGCAGCCGTGCACCTACTCTCAAGGTGCCACCCACAGGTTATCCTACCCATACATCTGCCGCGTGCAGCGGTGAGACACCGCACACCACTTCCGGCATCCACCACGAAGAGTAGGTGAGAGCCCGTTACAACAGTCATCGTCCCACCGACTACACTTCCATATGGTAAGAGTTATTGTCTCCTAAAGTCATTCCAGTGCATAAATGTGATCAATCTACCAGTAACGGATATTTTAAGGCTACTCCTGCGGAAGTACATATATACTGGTGTGCATGGCACTTTTTTGAGTGAGCAAGCAGGCAGGTAGTATGGGTAGTTGTTCATTGGACTCATTATAAAGTTCAGTGGGTCATCTTTAATATTATCATTTATTGCTGCATATATTCATGGTTTGGCTGTGTTCCTGCAGTTAGGGGCAGCCTTTTTCTCTCTTTTTTTCCCAAGCGCGGTATCAGTTGTTATATGTACTAGTTTTTTACAGAAGGGGCGCATTTTCTGTGGATACCAGCAGCTGGGAGATTCCTTGGTCCATTTCCACTAGTCTAGTGGACACTAGTGGTGAGCGCCAGTGATATTTGTTTATTTATTTGTAGTTCTGGTGATTGCTTCTTAATCATTCCCATTTCTAGTATTGTTGAATGCTCATGAATGTTGGAGCTACCTATCACTTGACAGTGCTATCCTAGACACAAGAGCACGATCTTATCTGCATCAAACAAGCTGCATCTGCCAGAGCAGCACAGTACACACTCTGTGCAGTAATTTTTAATTACTCCTGACAACCGGTCAGTGTTGGGTGGGAACTCCCGCTTGATCTCAGCATCTGACTCAGGGCGTCTTCAGGCATGGGCTCAAAAGCCACTGAGGGTCAGAGCAAGATCAATCACCAGCATAGTGGGGGTGAATTTCAGGGATCCCACTAGCGTCCATCTGCTGCACCCTGTGATGGCTAACAGGGCACAGCATTTCTTTTGGTTCCCTTCGACTCTGTGAAGCAACAGAGTTTGCATCAGTTCATACTGGATGATGGAACCCGTGTTTATTCTGACGTAGTACCACCATATAGTGCCGCCATTACCTAGCAGCAGGTTCCATCTCTGTATGGTGGACCCCGGGCTGCAAACGTACCTTTTATTATCTTTATATTTATTCGCTGTGTTCCGCCAGCCCTAACAACATCCACAATCTATTTCAGGCAACATTGAGCTTCAAAATTCATATAGCGCTTCTAACTTTCCGAGTCCTGCCTCGTGCTTAAACAATAGCTTTCCAAAATGTAGGGGGTACTGAGGTATTCAGGAGAAATTACTCAACAAAAGGTATGGTCCATTTTCTCCTGTTACTCTTGTGAAAATGAATAATGTGGGGCTAAATTGACATTTTTGCAGAAAAAAGTAAAACAGTCATTTTTTCCTTCCACATGGCTTTAATTTCTGTGACGCACTTAAAGGATTAATAAACTTATTGAATATGGTTTTGAGCACTTTGAGGGGGCAGAATTTAACCCATTAATGACCGCTGATATGCATTTTAATGGCGGCAATTAAGGGTACCTATTCCTCTGTGCCGCTTTTTAACGTCACTTAGAAATAAGGATATGGAGCCCTCCAGCATCGCAAAATCCCCAGGTTTTCAGCTTCCAGGGATAGCTGAGTCCCCAGAGAACATGATTCGGGTTGGATGTTACCAACCCGATGTTACCATCCTCAGTTTTGCAATCACCGTTATTCATGGAAGACTGGTGACCGCAAAAAAAACAAAAACAGATTTCCTATTTATTTCTCTCTCCTCTGGTATCATCTAACACATCAGAGGAGAGAGAAATACGGTCCACTGAGCCCCCCAGGTACCTCTGGTGTCCCCCGGTCCCTCCAACTCTGTCACCCGGCCCACGGCATCTTCTTCCAGGAAGAAAATGTTGGGCACATGCGCAGTGCACCTGCCGAGATCTGATGACCAGAACCAGGCAACAATAGGAGGTTTTTCCTATTGGTTCATTTTGATTATGAAGAATAGTAAATAAAAACCTTGTTAATCCTTGGTTTAACATTTCCCTTTTGTCACATTATTTTCAGAGGTACCATCGTTTCTGTCCAGGCCTATTTCAGTAGTTTTTTTTTATTTTTTTATTCTGTGGAGACTTCGTTGAAAAGCAATGTCTGACTTTCCTTTGTTCATTTTCATAGATCTTTTGTTTATTTTTGCTTTTGTCAGATTCAAGTTTCTATGACCATTGTGGGTTTTTCTGTCATTAAACGAGGGGTATCAACAATTTTGATCATGTGTGTATTTCTTATCCATTGATTTCATTCTAGTTTGAGCTTGTTTGCTATTGACCACGTTATCAATATGCACCCAGTCACTACAATTATAACGCTTGCCCATGTTTCAGTGTAATGGTGGCCCAAGTTTCAGTTATGGTTTATTATCTTCTTAAACTCAGTTTACACAGTGATGAACCAGCTCTTGTGGATACAGCTTTGGAAGTACAGAAAATGCTACCTCCTCAGTACCCAGTGGTCCTATGAAACCCAATCAACCTTGCTACACAGGCAGGAGGATGAAATTCCCGTTACTGCGTAAAATATACTACCCAAGTTACAAGAGAAATCAGCCATATGAAGAATGCATTAATATGGTAAAATGCCACCTTAAATAGTTTTAAGGCTGTATTGAAGGCATAGTGTGCAAAATAAAAGAAAAAATATATAAGTAACAACAAAATAGAAATAACATTAAAGCAAAAGTAAAAAAGACAAAAACAAAGACCAGAAGTTTGAATCACTATTTCTAGCCTCAGGGAAAAATATATTGCCTTTTTTATTTTCATTTTACTGGGATGTCATTAAAAATACAAAATATAAAATATCATAAAAATTAAGCCACACATATTGCAAAAAAGTTGCTTGATTATTTGAATATCTGAATGAGAAGATGTTTTGAAAGTGCACATCCAATAAAACCCAAAATAGGCATGGTCAGGAAGGTGTGTGGAAATTGGGGCAGTCATGAACTGGCTAAAAAATGTATAAGAGTCAAAACATGTTACATAAATAATTTTCAACTTGCCCCAGGTATCCAAGCCTTAAAGAGGTTTTCCACTATTAGCAAAGCAGACTCCAAATGCTTTCTAGACTTTGATATGACAAAGACAGATAAAGCCAAAAGTCCACTTGGGCTCCAAGCAGAGACGGGCCCCCAATAACCATTCCCATCCCTCAGAGCCAGAAGTCCACAGCATGGGTTAGGGACGATTGGCTTCCTCCCAAGAGAGAAATAGGAGCCATTGACTGTCAGCTGTCTTTCTGAGAGAAGAGAGCCAGGGGCCAGGGAAGAACGGAACCCAATGGCCACACACTCTCTGACTAGACCTACTAAGTGAGAAACCTGAAAAGGAACCGCATGCTGACAAATCTTATTAATAAAGACACACAGTGAAAACAATCAAAATAAATTGTGAAGGTAATTCAGTGTAATACTGCCCGGGCCTTCAACCATGAATTAAAAACACTGCTATCCATGAACTTTTTGTGCATGAAGCTGTAAGATAAGTTTTATCTTGTATTTCTTTTGAGTGGATTACCATAATAATTATTTTTAAAATGAAGAAATAAACAAAAAAAATTTACTTCGAATTCCTGCTGGATTTTTTGTATCGTTTTCTATGGACTATGTGCTCCACCTTCCGTGCAGGAGCAGATGAGAGGTAGCAGATCCTCAGGTGAGCTGACCACTTGCGTGTTTTGGGGAATTTAAAACAACTCCCCATCTTGGCCATTATGGATGAGCATTTGCTGCTGTAGTGCAAGCTTCCTGATATTGTTCTAATGTCTTTGATTTGTCAGCCATGATGGCTGCAAACATCATTATTGCCACCATTCTCTGAGCTCAATTGCTTGTGTCATCTACATTGGCTAAGCTACTGAGCTCAGTGATTGGCTGTAGTCATGATGCACAATATAAATTGAGAGTTCAGAAAAAAATATTGCATCAACTTGGTTCTCAAGTTGTTAAAAAATATAGTTTTAAAACAGACATAGGGTACTTTGAAGCTTATGATCAATTGTTGCAAACATTTTATGCAGCTTTTTCTTTAGTATACCCTTATAATTTTCTTGTTCATGTAAGGAATAAATGTTAGGAAACCCAAGGGTAGTTTAACCTTTTTTTTTTTTTTAAATAATACTAGGATTAGTTTTTTTGCATTTTACCCTGAAACTAAATATTCTGCTTAGAATATTTCTTTAGTATTTTCGTTTTTGCAAAATATAATGCATTCTTACCTCAAGGCGACTTCAGAATGATTTTTTTGAGGCTATACATTTTATATCTTTGACTGTTTTCTATGAAAACCAGGCCACCTGGAGAAGAATCTGATGATTTGTCACCTTTTGCCAGAGCTCTGCATTTTTCGTGTTATGAATATCAGCATGAAATCTAAATGCAATAGTTAAGTCTGGACTTTTGCTCTCAAATTACATTTCATAATTGTGAAAGCAGGCTTCACTTTATGCAGAATTATACATCATTCTTGACATATACATCTAAAATTAAAATTAAATTAAAATGTATTTAAATTATCTCCAAAATACATTAAACTACTATTTTTTCTAACATCAGGGTAAAGTAAAAACATCAGACAAATTTATATGATTTGTTACTGACTTTGGTTTTCCAAGTTTCTTACTTGCAGCGATATATCAAATTATTTTTTCCTTTAAATTTTATGAACTATTGGAGTATGAGCGATCCTCTGATATGTATTATATAAGCACTTAGAATATACAGGGGTCAGTCCATATATGCATGTATTGCATGTACATATGTACATACTGTACATATGTTGCTCCAAAAAATTCTTTGAGGATACTTCTGCAATTTCATTTTTTACGAAAGTAAGGGATATGAGTTATGTATTCATGCAACATTGTTAGGAGCAGACTGAAAATATGGCTCCGGCGCACAAAAGCCTACCAGGCTGCAATCAATATTTTCCTCACACCATCTATAAACTGTATATAAAGTTGAGTGTATGTATGTATCTAACTATGTCCACTCCACATAGCCCCACTCACTCCACACGCAAAGCCCCATCCACATGGCCCATATTGTTGCACACACGGAGGAGACACGTTCACCTCAAAAGCCAGGCTGCAAAACTTACCAGCTGCAACATCCCAGCCACTGTGAGCTACAATCAGGGATGCCACTGTTTGGGGTCAAGTTCCCACGTCTGCACTGGGGGAATCTTGAACCATCTTCGCTGCAGTCTCCCATTCTTCTCCAGCCGCAGTGGAGCCTGCTCAGCAGAGACGTCAGTCCTAGTGTCTGGCTCAGCCTTATACTGTGCAGATGGTTACTGCTGCCTTTCCAGGCTCAGCCATTATAGCCAGTACTGGTCAGCGGTGAGCAGACGTCTCTGGGACTAAGTCCTGCTTTTCCCCTTCTGAGCATGAGCAGGGTAAGACCTCTCATTGGAGGTCGGGGGTCACATGCTCAGGGACTGTGGCAGCTCCCACTGGTCCTCTAGGAAGGTCCTGAAGTTGCTCAGGTACTGTAGCAGCTCCCATTGGTCCTCTAGGAAGGTCCTGAAGTTGCTGCAGCTATAAAAGGTTTGCATGGCCGCACGGCCATGCGCTGGTATCAGCTTACGTTATGAGCTTTAGCTACTCAGTGGTCTTGTCTGCTTGTGGTCATGGTCTGGCTGAAATAAGACACTAGAATACCGGCACCTCCGGTGAGGAGTTTGTACGGTGAATTCAGGGCTGTCGTAAAGCCATTAGAATTCCGGCTCCACCAGAGAGGAGGTGTTTGTGTGCTTGCTACTCCCTGACCACTGATTGCTTTTGCTCTGTTAGGCAGCTGTGTTCCCCTGTGACGCTAACAGGACACAGCATTTTCCCTTCAGTTAGATTCTGTGAAGTAACAGAGTTTGCTTCTACCACCATATTGTGCCACCATTTGCTAGCAGCAGGTTGGTCTCCTGCACAGTGGACCCCGGGCTGCGAACGGACCCATAATAAAATCTAAATATACTCGGTGCGTTCTGCAGCCCTAACAGCCACCTTCAGAGTATCAGTGCGTGGCAGTCACAGGCCACATCTAGCTCTGTTGTGTCTAGAATGGAGTTGCTCCTGTGTATCATGATGTCAAGAAAAGGGAGAAGCCTCATGGAATACACTGTTATTCTCAAAACATGAAGTTGCTGTGTACGTGTGAAGAGAGGAGTGAGGGGAAAACTAGAGGATTGAGGTGAAAATAGTGGAGTGAGGTGAAAATGAGAGGAGTGAGGGGAAACTAGTGGAGTAAGGGGAAAATTAGATGTATGAGGTGAAAATGAGAGGTGTGAGGTCAAAATGAAGTGGTGTGAGTGGAAAATGAGAGGAGTGAGGGGGAAATAGTGGAGTGATCAGAAAATGACAGGTGTTAGATCAAAATGACAGATGTTAGGGGAGGAAAATGAGAGGAGTGAGCAGGAAAATGAGAGTTGCCAGAGGGAAAATGAGAGGACTGAGGGGAAAATGAAAGATGTGAGGGTGAAAATGATAGATGTGAGGGGGAAAATGAGATGCGTGATGGGAAAATGAGAGAAGTGAGGTGCTGCTGCAGTATGAGGCTGTGTACACACCAAAAGAACCAGAGTATATAATTCACCGCCACATGATCTTTAAAAAATCAGGTTTTATTTAAATATTCAATATAAAACACAGTATAACAAGGATTTATACAATAAAGGAGAACAATAGCTGAGCACTCAAAGGGGGAATCACTGCTCCATTAATATGACCTGGTGTAGCATGTGTCCGTATATTTAAAAGAGAATATCATTGTTATTGGTGTTAGAAAATAGGGAATCACGCTTGTATCACAAGCTAATTAACACCACATAGTCACCAGCAGCATACAAAAGATCACGACATCATTGCTTACCCATTGTAGGTCCAGCTGAAAGCAGTGGTCCACCCTAAGACCCCTTTAGTAGTATGAGGCTGTGTTTAGAGACGAGTGAGGCACTGCAGGTGGAGGCTGTGCATAAGGCCACATTCACATGTTCAGTATTTGGTCAGTATTTTACCTCTGTATTTGTAAGCCAAAACCACGAGTGGGAGAAAAATACAGAAGTGGTGACTAGTGTTGAGCATTCCGATACCGCAAGTGTTGTGGATTCTGTTTGTGGGCTCCCTCTGGTGGTTACTGCTGGTACTGGGTGACTTTGGTGGGTTGCGGCCTTTGGTTTCCACCTGTCCATCAGAGGCTGGGTGTTTCCTATTTTACCTGGCCTTTCTGTCATTTCCCTTGCCGGCTATCAATGTATTCAGATGTGCTCTGTTTGGTTCCTGCCTCCCAGATCTTTCAGGATAAGCTAAGTGCTGATTTTCAGTTGTTTGGTTTTTTGTCCAGCTTGCTTATTATGTCTCTATGCTAGCTGGTAGCTCTAGTGGACTGAGGTTCTCCCCATGTGCCATGAGTTGGCACATGGGTTCTTGTAATCTCAGGATGGTTTTTTTGATTAGGGTTTTTTGCTGACCGCTCAGTCCCCTTTTGTATCGTTCTGCTTTCTAGTTTACAGCGGGCCTCAATTTGCTAAAACTATATATATCATCTCTATGTGTGTGCCTTCCTCTCATTTCACCGTCAATACATGTGGGGGGCAACTATATCTTTTGGGGTTCATTCCGCTGGAGGCAAGTGAGGTCTTTATTTTCTCTGCAGTGCTAGTTAGCTCTTAGGCTGGTGCGTGGCGTCTAGAACCAACGTAGGCACGCTCCCTGGCTATCTCTAGTTGCGTTTGTCAGGCGTAGGGCAGCGGTCAGCCCAGGTTCCATCACCCTAGAGCTCGTCCGTAATATATTTGTACTTTGCTTGTCCTGTGCTATCCCTAGCCATTGGGATTCATGACAGTATAGCCGGCCCACAAAGTGTTAATTGTTGGGCTGAAGCAGGAGAAAGAGAAGTGTTTAAGGGAAATTTTTTTTTTTTTTTTTCCCTTCAGAGTTTTGCTGCCTAGCCCTTAATTGCTGTCTAGCTGCTTCTTACCTCCTCTTAACCCTTGAATGGCTCTGATCTTAGCTGTTTAACATGGATGTCCAGAGTTTGGCTTCCAGCCTGAGTAATCTCGCGGCAAAAGTTCAAAACATACAGGATTTTGTTGTTCACACTCCCATGTCTGAACCTAGAATTCCTATTCCAGAGTTCTTTTCTGGAGATAGATCTACCTTCCTGAATTTCAGGAACAATTGTAAATTGTTTCTTTCTTTAAAATCTCGCTCCTCTGGAGACCCTGCTCAACAGGTCAAGATTGTAATATCTTTCCTGCGGGGCGACCCTCAGAATTGGGCATTTGCATTGGCACCAGGGGATCCTGCATTGCTCAGTGTGGATGCGTTTTTTCTGGCATTGGGATTGCTCTATGAGGAACCTAACCTGGAGATTCAGGCTGAAAAGGCTTTATTAGCCCTCTCTCAGGGGCATGATGAAGCGGAGATATATTGTCAGAAGTTTCGGAAATGGTCGGTGCTTACTCAGTGGAATGAGTGCGCCCTGGCTGCAAACTTCAGAAATGGTCTTTCTGAGGCCATTAAGGATATTATGGTGGGGTTCCCTACGCCTACAGGTCTGAATGAGTCTATGGCTATGGCCATTCAGATTGATCGGCGTTTACGGGAGCGCAAACCCGTGCACCAGTTGGCGGTGTCTTCTGAACAGGCACCTGAGACTATGCAATGTGATAGAATTCAGTCCAGAAGTGAACGGCAAAATTATAGGCGGAAAAATGGATTGTGTTTCTATTGTGGTGATTCAGCTCATGTTATATCAGCATGCTCTAAACGCACAAAAAGGGTTGATAAATCTTTTGCCATTGGTACTCTGCAGCCTAAGTTCATTTTGTCTGTGACTCTGATTTTTTCACTGTCTTCCATTTCCGTCGATGCCTATGTGGATTCGGGCGCTGCCCTGAGTCTTATGGATTGGTCATTTGCTAAACGCTGCGGTTTTAGTCTGGAACCTCTGGAAGTTCCTATTCCTCTGAAGGGAATTGACTCTACACCATTGGCTATGAATAAACCGCAGTATTGGACACAAGTGACCATGCGCATGACTCCCGTTCATCAGGAGGTGATTCGCTTCCTTGTACTTTATAATTTACATGATGTACTAGTGCTTGGTCTGCCATGGTTACAAACTCATAATCCTGTCCTGGACTGGAAAACTATGTATGTGTTAAGCTGGGGATGTCAGGGGGTTCATGATGATGCACCTCCGATTTCAATCGCTTCATCTACTCCTTCTGAGATCCCTGCGTTTTTGTCTGACTATAGGGCTGTTTTTGAGGAGCCTAAGCTCAATTCGCTCCCTCCGCATAGAGATTGTGACTGTGCTACAGAATTGATTCCTGGCAGTAAGTTCCCTAAGGGTCGTTTATTTAATCTGTCACTGCCAGAGCATACTGCTATGCGGAATTATATTAAGGAGTCCTTGGAAAAGGGACATATTCGTCCATCTTCGTCCCCTCTGGGAGCAGGTTTTTTTTTTTTTGTGGCAAAAAAAGATGGTTCCCTGAGGCCTTGTATAGATTATCGCCTTCTGAATAAGATTACAGTCAAGTATCAGTATCCATTGCCATTATTGACTGATTTGTTTGCTCGCATTAAGGGGGCTAGGTGGTTCACTAAGATAGATCTTCGCGGTGCGTATAATCTGGTGCGGATAAAACAGGGTGATGAGTGGAAAACCGCATTTAATACGCCTGAGGGCCATTTTGAGTATTTGGTAATGCCTTTTGGACTCTCCAATGCTCCGTCAGTCTTTCAGTCCTTTATGCACAATATTTTCCGTGAATATCTGGATAAGTTTATGATTGTGTATTTGGATGATATTTTGGTGTTTTCTGATGACTGGGAGTCTCATGTTCTACAGGTCAGGAAGGTGTTTCAGGTTCTGCGGGCCAATTCTCTGTTTGTGAAGGGCTCAAAGTGTCTCTTCGGAGTCCAGAAGATTTCTTTTTTGGGGTACATTTTTCTCCTTCTACTATTGAGATGGATCCCGTCAAGGTTCAGGCGATTTGTGACTGGACACAACCTACATCTGTTAAGAGCCTTCAGAAGTTCTTGGGGTTTGCTAATTTTTATCGTCGGTTCATTGCTAATTTTTCCAGTATTGTTAAACCTTTGACTGATTTGACTAAAAAGGGTGCTGATGTTGCTGATTGGTCTCCTGCGGCCGTGGAGGCCTTTCAGGAACTTAAGCGCCGGTTTTCTTCTGCTCCTGTGTTGTGTCAACCAGATGTTTCACTTCCTTTTCAGGTTGAGGTTGATGCTTCCGAGATTGGAGTGGGGGCGGTTTTGTCACAGAGAAGTTCTAATGGCTCGGTGATGAAGCCATGTGCATTCTTCTCTAGAAAATTCTTGCCCGCCGAGCGTAATTATGATGTGGGTAATCGGGAGCTTTTGGCCATGAAGTGGGCATTTGAGGAGTGGCGTCATTGGCTTGAGGGTGCTAAACATCGTGTGGTGGTCTTGACTGATCACAAGAATCTCATTTACCTTGAGTCTGCCAGGCGTTTGAATCCTAGACAGGCTCGTTGGTCGTTGTTTTTTTCTCGTTTCAATTTCGTGGTTTCATACCTGCCAGGTTCAAAGAATGTGAAGGCAGATGCTCTTTCCAGGAGTTTTGTGCCTGACTCTCCTGGAGACTCTGGGCCTACTGGTATCCTTAGGGATGGGGTAATATTGTCCGCCGTATCCCCAGACTTGCGACGTGCATTGCAGGAGTTTCAGGTGGATAAACCGGATCGTTGTCCACCAGAAAGACTGTTTGTTCCGGATGATTGGACCAGTAGAGTCATCTCCGAGGTCCATTCTTCTGTGTTGGCTGGTCATCCTGGAATATTTGGTACTAGAGACTTGGTGGCCAGGTCTTTTTGGTGGCCTTCCTTGTCTAGGGATGTGCGTACCTTTGTGCAGTCTTGTGAAGTGTGTGCTCGAGCTAAGCCTTGCTGTTCTCGGGCCAGTGGGTTGTTGTTATCCTTGCCCATCCCGAAGAGGCCTTGGACGCACATTTCCATGGATTTTATTTCTGATCTCCCGGTTTCACAGAAAATGTCCGTTATCTGGGTTGTGTGTGACCGCTTTTCTAAGATGGTTCATTTGGTGCCCTTGCCTAAGTTGCCTTCCTCCTCTGAGTTGGTCCCTTTATTTTTTCAGAACGTGGTTCGTTTGCATGGGATTCCGGAGAATATCGTTTCTGACAGGGGATCCCAGTTTGTGTCTAGATTTTGGCGGACGTTTTGTGCCAAGATGGGCATTGATTTGTCTTTCTCGTCTGCATTCCATCCTCAGACGAATGGCCAGACGGAGCGAACTAATCAGACCTTGGAAACTTATTTGAGGTGTTTTGTTTCTGCTGATCAAGATGACTGGGTTGCTTTTTTGCCACTGGCCGAATTTGCTCTTAATATTCGGGCTAGTTCGGCCACGTTGGTCTCTCCTTTTTTTTGTAATTCGGGGTTTCATCCTCGTTTTTCCTCTGGTCAGGTGGAGCCTTCGGATTGTCCTGGAGTGGACGTGGTGGTGGACAGGCTACATCAGATTTGGAATCAGGTGGTGGACAATTTGAAGTTATCTCAGGAGAAGACTCAGCAGTTTGCTAATCGCCGTCGCCGCGTGGGTCCCCGACTTCTTGTTGGGGATTTGGTGTGGTTGTCTTCTCGTTTTGTCCCTATGAAGGTCTCTTCTCCTAAGTTCAAGCCTCGGTTCATCGGTCCTTATAGGATCTCGGAGATTCTTAACCCTGTATCTTTTCGTTTGGATCTCCCAGCATCGTTTGCTATTCATAATGTGTTCCATCGGTCGTTGTTGCGGAGGTATGAGGTGCCCGTTGTTCCTTCGGTTGAGCCTCCTGCTCCGGTGCTGGTGGAGGGAGAATTGGAGTATGTTGTTGAGAAGATCTTGGATTCTCGTGTTTCCAGATGCAAACTCCAGTATTTGGTTAAGTGGAAGGGTTATGGTCAGGAGGATAATTCCTGGGTGGTCGCCTCCGATGTTCATGCGACTGATTTGGTCCGCGCCTTCCATAGAGCTCACCCTGATCGCCCTGGGGGTTCTCGTGAGGGTTCGGTGACCCCTCCTCAAGGGGGGGTACTGTTGTGGATTCTGTTTGTGGGCTCCCTCTGGTGGTTACTGCTGGTACTGGGTGACTTTGGTGGGTTGCGGCCTTTGGTTTCCACCTGTCCATCAGTGGCTGGGTGTTTCCTATTTTACCTGGCCTTTCTGTCATTTCCCTTGCCGGCTATCAATGTATTCAGATGTGCTCTGTTTGGTTCCTGCCTACCTGCTCCCAGATCTTTCAGGATAAGCTAAGTGCTGATTTTCAGTTGTTTGGTTTTTTGTCCAGCTTGCTTATTATGTCTCTATGCTAGCTGGTAGCTCTAGTGGACTGAGGTTCTCCCCATGTGCCATGAGTTGGCTCATGGGTTCTTGTAATCTCAGGATGGTTTTTTTGATTAGGGTTTTTTGCTGACCGCTCAGTCCCCTTTTGTATCGTTCTGCTTTCTAGTTTACAGCGGGCCTCAATTTGCTAAAACTATATATATCATCTCTATGTGTGTGCCTTCCTCTCATTTCACCGTCAATACATGTGGGGGGCAACTATATCTTTTGGGGTTCATTCCGCTGGAGGCAAGTGAGGTCTTTATTTTCTCTGCAGTGCTAGTTAGCTCTTAGGCTGGTGCGTGGCGTCTAGAACCAACGTAGGCACGCTCCCTGGCTATCTCTAGTTGCGTTTGTCAGGCGTAGGGCAGCGGTCAGCCCAGGTTCCATCACCCTAGAGCTCGTCCGTAATATATTTGTACTTTGCTTGTCCTGTGCTATCCCTAGCCATTGGGATTCATGACACGCAAGTATCGGGTATCGGCCGATACTTGCGGTATCGGAATTCCGATACCGAGTTCCGATATTTTTGTGGTATCGGAAATCGGAATCGGAAGTTCCCAGTGTATGGTTCCCAGCGTCTGGAGGAGAGGAGACTCTCCTTCAGGCCCTGGGATCCATATTCATGTAAAAAATCAAGAATTAAAATAAAAAATATGGAAATACTCACCTGTCCGGCGGCCCCTGGACCTTACCGATTGTAACCGGCAGCCTCCGTTCCTAAGAATGAGGGGTTTAGGACCCTCGATGATGTTGCGGCTTGTGATTGGTCGCGTGAGCGGTCACATGAGCGGCACGCGACCAATCACAAGCCGCGACGTCATAGAGGGTCCTAAACTCCTCATTCTTAGGAACGGAGGCTGCCGGTTACAATCGGTAAGGTCCAGGGGCCGCCGGACAGGTGAGTATATCCATATTTTTTATTTTAATTCTTTATTTTTTACATGAATATGGATCCCAGGGCCTGAAGGAGAGTTTCCTCTCCTTCAGACCCTGGGAACCATCCAGGATAGCTTCCGATACTTGTGTCCCATTGACTTGTATTGGTATCGGGTATCGGTATCGGCGATATCCGATATTTTTCGGGTATGGGCCGATACTATCCGATACCGATACTTTCAAGTATCGGAAGGTATCGCTCAACACTAGTGGTGACGTGTTTCTAATATACTTTTCCTCTGATATTTTACTCCAAGTTTTAGCTTAGAAATACTGAGGTAAAAATACTGACCAAATAACGTGTGAACGAGGTCTAAAGAAGATGAGTGTGGTGCTGCAGAAGAAGTAGGCTGTGTATACGATACGTTTTATTGCAATTAGTTCAATTTCTCTTCAGATCAAGTGTTTCCAATTGTATATGGAAAAGGAGTGTGAGGTGCTGCTGGGGAGGCGACTATAAAAGAAGGAGCATGAGGTGCAGGAGGAATAAGGCCCCTTAACTAAAAGCTGCATCTGCAGTCGTTAAACGGTTAATATTGTGTTAAAAAAACTTTGTTTTCAACAATGGTGTCCTCCTTGGTCCTCTCCTGGTCTGTGTTCCATGTTCCAGTGTGGGAGCGTTGCTATGTTCAACAGCGACATGTTCAACAGTTGGAACTGCCAAAAATCTGTTCATCTTTGCACCGGAAGGAAAAATACAAAATGTTGTTTATCGTAAGTCTCTTGAATGAGTTGAAAATAAAATACTATCAATACTTGGGTAATCATTTAGTTAATTTGTGCTGCAAATCTGTAGTGTTGAATATATGATGTGAAATGTTTTATGTGCAATATAATCATTATAATTTGTTATAACTAAGCACTAGTGTTGAGCGATACTTTCCGATATCGGAAAGTATCGGTATCGGAAAGTATCGGCCGATACCGTCAAAATATCGGATCCAATCCGATACCGATACCCGATCCCAATGCAAGTCAATGGGACGAAAATATCGGAATTAAAATAAACCCTTTATAAACTTGTAGGTTCATTCTACATGAAGGAAAACAACTAAGAATAATGTAGGATGTATTGGGGGACGTGGCGGAGATATTAAAGGGACAGAGGTTTAGCCCAATGTAATAGAATAGCAGGATTTTTAATTTTTTTTTATGAAGTTCGGCGTTAGAAAGAATTTGACTATGTTATTTTTTTTTTTTTTTATGTCAGATATTGATGTTTCACTACTTCCACGCCCTTCACCTTCTTTTTTACTTCTCCCACGCTTTCTTCTTAATTATCCTCATCATCAGCTTCTTTGACATCAACTTCTTCACCTTATTCATCTTCTTCTTCATCTTCTACCTATTATTTTTTGGGTTACATTGTTCATATTCTTTTTATTTTACTATTATCTTCATCATATTCAACTTCTTCATCATATTCTTATTTGTGACAGGCATTCCCGTAGTTGTTATCTATAAAAGTTTGAAGATTACACCTTCCGTTCTGCCTGTCACAAACCAGTTACATTTGTCCGCGTTCAGTTTGGCCTGCAGCATCAGGCTTTATCCAGGGGCACCACGAGGAGGAACGGACTCACCCCCATACACTGCTTAGTCTTCTTCTGCTTATAATTTACATAATATTTTTTTGCTCTGATATTTTGTGTTATGCTTAATGTCCTTCTGCTCTTTGTTCTGCAGCCTCTTGTTCTTCTGCTTCTCGGTCTTCCAGGTCGTCGTCGTCTCCAGGGTCGTCGTCTCCGGGGTCGTCGTCATCGGGGTGGTCTCCGGGGTCGTCGTCATCGGGGTGGTCTTCAGGGTCATCGTCTCCAGGGTCGTCGTCATCACGGTGGTTGTCGTCTCTGGTGTCGTCGTCATCTTAGGGGTGTTCTTCCGGGTCATCGTGTTTAGTCTCTTGAACTTGGAAATGTAGCAGAAGGTACAAGAAGGCTGAGAAAATGCCGAGAACCAGCTGATGGAACTGGAACTCGGATGGCTACCCGAAGGTCCAAGAGCCAATGGAACTACCGAGGACCAGCTGACGTTACTGGAACCCGGTTACTAAGCAGGAGGTACCCGTGCCTGAAAGCACTACCAAGGACCACCTGACGTTGGTGGAACTCGGATACCCAGAGGGAGGCACCTAAGCCAAAGGCTCTGCCCGGAACCAGCTGACGGTACTGGAACCAGGATGGGGAGCAGAAGGTACAAGAGCAAAAGACACTGCCGAGAACCAGCTGACGGTGCTGGAACCCGGATGGGTAGCCGAAGGTCCAAGAGCCAATGGAACTACCGAGGACCAGCTGACGTTACTGGAACCCGGTTACTAAGCAGGAGGTACCCGTGCCTGAAAGCACTACCAAGGACCACCTGACGTTGGTGGAACTCGGATACCCAGAGGGAGGCACCTAAGCCAAAGGCTCTGCCCGGAACCAGCTGACGGTACTGGAACCAGGATGTGGAGCAGAAGGTACAAGAGCAAGTGTCTGCGTGGCTTTTGCAGGACACGTTGCCGGCTGCACAGCAGGGGAACAGCTGGCGGTGCTGGACCCCACTGACACATTGGCGAGGTGTTTGGCTCTGTGCAGCCAGCACTTCCGGACAGCAACGAGCGGTGTTGTAGCCCGGGCTCTGCAGGGGGAGCAGAGTGTAGGCCGAAGCCTACTTGAACCAATTTCAAAGGTAACCTTTAACCCCCCCTCAGGGGTTAGAAAGTAGAAGAGCCACAGCTTATGCAGCAGTAGTGCTGCACAAGTCAAAGGTTGCTCTTTTAATTTCGCTCCTTGCACACGCTGAATGAAACACGTATAACATTTAGCCCTTTATACAGTCAAACTGTGTTGGAGGCGCGAGTTCCCTTTGTAATGAGACGCAGCACAGATGTCAAGAATCCCACCTTGGTGCTGGGTGCAGCCTCCTGAGCGTTGTTATTTGCTGTACAGGAGTCTGCGCTGTCGTGTTATCCCCTGGCCTAGCGCTGTTAGCGCTGCCCATCTTCTGACCTCATTTAATGTTGGCCGGTGCGGTTCGCGATGCCCATGAATCACAGCCCCGCAGTGTATTGACATAGTTTAAACACTGCGGGGCTGGGATTCATGGCCTGGCGCAGTACATATGTTCGCCTCTCGCTTGGGTTCTTACACCTGCTTCAGACTATGTGGCGTCAGCTGATCCCTTATCGCATGCCACGGCCATGAAGCCGCACAGTCCGAAGAAGGCGGAAGGAGAGGAGGGACAGGCGAACTGATGCACTGATCCTGCCCATCAATCACACCCTCGCAGTCCCAATAAATAAGACACCGAGGGGCGTTGTGTGGGTCAGGGCGGCCGCAGAGGCGCAGGCAGCCAAACAATGATGCCAGAAGACGGGCAGCGCTACCAAGGGGGTTGCAGCGTGTCATTACAAAGGAAAGTCACACCACCGGGACGGTTAAATGGTCACACAGAGGACACATTGCAGACGTGTTTTCAGTTCCACATGTGCGAGGAGAATACGTTTCTGAGCCACCTTGCACACATGCAGCATTACCGCTGTACAAGGTGGCTGGATAACGTAAAAACGCCTGGGGGAGGGGGGACAGGTTCCCTTCAATTTCAGTTCTTGTGTCTGCGTGGCTTTTGCAGGACACGTTGCCGGCTGCACAGCAGGGGAACAGCTGGCGGTGCTGGACCCCACTGACACATTGGCTGGTGTTTTTCTCTGTGCAGCTAGCACATCTGGGCAAAAACTGGCGGTGTGTTAGAGCCCAGGGACAGCAGGAGGAGGAGCAGGAGGAGGAGGAGCAGGGGGAGGGGAGTGTAGGCCGAAGCCTGCACAGGCGGCAGCTTTGGGTGTGTTGTGTCTGCGTGGCTTTTGCAGGACACGTTGCCGGCTACACAGCAGGGGAACAGCTGGCGGTGCTGGACCCCACTGACACATTGGCGAGGTGTTTGGCTCTGTGCAGCCAGCACTTCCGGACAGCAACTAGCGTTGTTGGAGCCCGGGCTCTGTAGGTGGAGCAGAGTGTAGGCCGAAGCCTAATTGAACCGATTTCAAAAGTCACCTTTAACCCCCCCTCAGGGGTTACAAAGTAGAAGAGCCACAGCTTATGCAGCAGCAGTGCTGCGCAAGTCAAAGGTTGCTCTTGTAATTTTTCTCCTTGCACACGCTGAATGGAACACGTATAACATTTAGCCCTTTATACAGTCAAACTGTGTAATGGAGGCGAGAGTTCCCTTTGTAATGAGACGCAGCACAGGTGTCAAGAATCATACCTTGGTGCTGGGTGCAGCCTCCCGAGCGTTGTTATTTGCTGTACAGGAGTCTGCGCTGTCGTGTTATCCCCTGGCCTAGCGCCGTTAGCGCTGCCCATCTTCTGGCATCATGTAATGTCGGCCGGTGCGGTTCGCGATGACCATGAATCCCAGCCCCGCAGTGTCTTAACATTGTTAAAACACTGCGGGGCTGGGATTCAGGGCCTGGCGCAGCACATATGTTCGCCTCTCACACTCGGGTCCTTACACCCGCTTCAGACTGTGCGGCGTCATCTGATCCCTTATCGCATGCCACGGCCATGAAGCCGCACAGTCCGAAGAAGGCGGAAGGAGAGGAGGGACAGGCGAACTGATGCACTGATCCTGCCCATCAATCACACCCTCGCAGTCCCAATAAATAAGACACCGAGGGGCGTTGTGTGGGTCAGGGCGGCCGCAGAGGCGCAGGCAGCCAAACAATGATGCCAGAAGACGGGCAGCGCTACCAAGGGGGTTGCAGCGTGTCATTACAAAGGAAAGTCACACCACCGGGACGGTTAAATGGTCACACAGAGGACACATTGCAGACGTGTTTTCAGTTCCACATGTGCGAGGAGAATACGTTTCTGAGCCACCTTGCACACATGCAGCATTACCGCTGTACAAGGTGGCTGGATAACGTAAAAACGCCTGGGGGAGGGGGGACAGGTTCCCTTCAATTTCAGTTCTTGTGTCTGCGTGGCTTTTGCAGGACACGTTGCCGGCTGCACAGCAGGGGAACAGCTGGCGGTGCTGGACCCCACTGACACATTGGCTGGTGTTTTTCTCTGTGCAGCTAGCACATCTGGGCAAAAACTGGCGGTGTGTTAGAGCCCAGGGACAGCAGGAGGAGGAGCAGGAGGAGGAGGAGCAGGGGGAGGGGAGTGTAGGCCGAAGCCTGCACAGGCGGCAGCTTTGGGTGTGTTGTGTCTGCGTGGCTTTTGCAGGACACGTTGCCGGCTACACAGCAGGGGAACAGCTGGCGGTGCTGGACCCCACTGACACATTGGCGAGGTGTTTGGCTCTGTGCAGCCAGCACTTCCGGACAGCAACTAGCGTTGTTGGAGCCCGGGCTCTGCAGGTGGAGCAGAGTGTAGGCCGAAGCCTAATTGAACCGATTTCAAAAGTCACCTTTAACCCCCCCTCAGGGGTTACAAAGTAGAAGAGCCACAGCTTATGCAGCAGCAGTGCTGCGCAAGTCAAAGGTTGCTCTTGTAATTTTTCTCCTTGCACACGCTGAATGGAACACGTATAACATTTAGCCCTTTATACAGTCAAACTGTGTAATGGAGGCGAGAGTTCCCTTTGTAATGAGACGCAGCACAGGTGTCAAGAATCCCACCTTGGTGCTGGGTGCAGCCTCCCGAGCGTTGTTATTTGCTGTACAGGAGTCTGCGCTGTCGTGTTATCCCCTGGCCTAGCGCCGTTAGCGCTGCCCATCTTCTGGCATCATGTAATGTCGGCCGGTGCGGTTCGCGATGACCATGAATCCCAGCCCCGCAGTGTCTTAACATTGTTAAAACACTGCGGGGCTGGGATTCAGGGCCTGGCGCAGCACATATGTTCGCCTCTCACACTCGGGTCCTTACACCCGCTTCAGACTGTGCGGCGTCATCTGATCCCTTATCGCATGCCACGGCCATGAAGCCGCACAGTCCGAAGAAGGCGGAAGGAGAGGAGGGACAGGCGAACTGATGCACTGATCCTGCCCATCAATCACACCCTCGCAGTCCCAATAAATAAGACACCGAGGGGCGTTGTGTGGGTCAGGGCGGCCGCAGAGGCGCAGGCAGCCAAACAATGATGCCAGAAGACGGGCAGCGCTACCAAGGGGGTTGCAGCGTGTCATTACAAAGGAAAGTCACACCACCGGGACGGTTAAATGGTCACACAGAGGACACATTGCAGACGTGTTTTCAGTTCCACATGTGCGAGGAGAATACGTTTCTGAGCCACCTTGCACACATGCAGCATTACCGCTGTACAAGGTGGCTGGATAACGTAAAAACGCCTGGGGGAGGGGGGACAGGTTCCCTTCAATTTCAGTTCTTGTGTCTGCGTGGCTTTTGCAGGACACGTTGCCGGCTGCACAGCAGGGGAACAGCTGGCGGTGCTGGACCCCACTGACACATTGGCTGGTGTTTTTCTCTGTGCAGCTAGCACATCTGGGCAAAAACTGGCGGTGTGTTAGAGCCCAGGGACAGCAGGAGGAGGAGCAGGAGGAGGAGGAGCAGGGGGAGGGGAGTGTAGGCCGAAGCCTGCACAGGCGGCAGCTTTGGGTGTGTTGTGTCTGCGTGGCTTTTGCAGGACACGTTGCCGGCTACACAGCAGGGGAACAGCTGGCGGTGCTGGACCCCACTGACACATTGGCGAGGTGTTTGGCTCTGTGCAGCCAGCACTTCCGGACAGCAACTAGCGTTGTTGGAGCCCGGGCTCTGCAGGTGGAGCAGAGTGTAGGCCGAAGCCTAATTGAACCGATTTCAAAAGTCACCTTTAACCCCCCCTCAGGGGTTACAAAGTAGAAGAGCCACAGCTTATGCAGCAGCAGTGCTGCGCAAGTCAAAGGTTGCTCTTGTAATTTTTCTCCTTGCACACGCTGAATGGAACACGTATAACATTTAGCCCTTTATACAGTCAAACTGTGTAATGGAGGCGAGAGTTCCCTTTGTAATGAGACGCAGCACAGGTGTCAAGAATCCCACCTTGGTGCTGGGTGCAGCCTCCCGAGCGTTGTTATTTGCTGTACAGGAGTCTGCGCTGTCGTGTTATCCCCTGGCCTAGCGCCGTTAGCGCTGCCCATCTTCTGGCATCATGTAATGTCGGCCGGTGCGGTTCGCGATGACCATGAATCCCAGCCCCGCAGTGTCTTAACATTGTTAAAACACTGCGGGGCTGGGATTCAGGGCCTGGCGCAGCACATATGTTCGCCTCTCACACTCGGGTCCTTACACCCGCTTCAGACTGTGCGGCGTCATCTGATCCCTTATCGCATGCCACGGCCATGAAGCCGCACAGTCCGAAGAAGGCGGAAGGAGAGGAGGGACAGGCGAACTGATGCACTGATCCTGCCCATCAATCACACCCTCGCAGTCCCAATAAATAAGACACCGAGGGGCGTTGTGTGGGTCAGGGCGGCCGCAGAGGCGCAGGCAGCCAAACAATGATGCCAGAAGACGGGCAGCGCTACCAAGGGGGTTGCAGCGTGTCATTACAAAGGAAAGTCACACCACCGGGACGGTTAAATGGTCACACAGAGGACACATTGCAGACGTGTTTTCAGTTCCACATGTGCGAGGAGAATACGTTTCTGAGCCACCTTGCACACATGCAGCATTACCGCTGTACAAGGTGGCTGGATAACGTAAAAACGCCTGGGGGAGGGGGGACAGGTTCCCTTCAATTTCAGTTCTTGTGTCTGCGTGGCTTTTGCAGGACACGTTGCCGGCTGCACAGCAGGGGAACAGCTGGCGGTGCTGGACCCCACTGACACATTGGCTGGTGTTTTTCTCTGTGCAGCTAGCACATCTGGGCAAAAACTGGCGGTGTGTTAGAGCCCAGGGACAGCAGGAGGAGGAGCAGGAGGAGGAGGAGCAGGGGGAGGGGAGTGTAGGCCGAAGCCTGCACAGGCGGCAGCTTTGGGTGTGTTGTGTCTGCGTGGCTTTTGCAGGACACGTTGCCGGCTACACAGCAGGGGAACAGCTGGCGGTGCTGGACCCCACTGACACATTGGCGAGGTGTTTGGCTCTGTGCAGCCAGCACTTCCGGACAGCAACTAGCGTTGTTGGAGCCCGGGCTCTGCAGGTGGAGCAGAGTGTAGGCCGAAGCCTAATTGAACCGATTTCAAAAGTCACCTTTAACCCCCCCTCAGGGGTTACAAAGTAGAAGAGCCACAGCTTATGCAGCAGCAGTGCTGCGCAAGTCAAAGGTTGCTCTTGTAATTTTTCTCCTTGCACACGCTGAATGGAACACGTATAACATTTAGCCCTTTATACAGTCAAACTGTGTAATGGAGGCGAGAGTTCCCTTTGTAATGAGACGCAGCACAGGTGTCAAGAATCCCACCTTGGTGCTGGGTGCAGCCTCCCGAGCGTTGTTATTTGCTGTACAGGAGTCTGCGCTGTCGTGTTATCCCCTGGCCTAGCGCCGTTAGCGCTGCCCATCTTCTGGCATCATGTAATGTCGGCCGGTGCGGTTCGCGATGACCATGAATCCCAGCCCCGCAGTGTCTTAACATTGTTAAAACACTGCGGGGCTGGGATTCAGGGCCTGGCGCAGCACATATGTTCGCCTCTCACACTCGGGTCCTTACACCCGCTTCAGACTGTGCGGCGTCATCTGATCCCTTATCGCATGCCACGGCCATGAAGCCGCACAGTCCGAAGAAGGCGGAAGGAGAGGAGGGACAGGCGAACTGATGCACTGATCCTGCCCATCAATCACACCCTCGCAGTCCCAATAAATAAGACACCGAGGGGCGTTGTGTGGGTCAGGGCGGCCGCAGAGGCGCAGGCAGCCAAACAATGATGCCAGAAGACGGGCAGCGCTACCAAGGGGGTTGCAGCGTGTCATTACAAAGGAAAGTCACACCACCGGGACGGTTAAATGGTCACACAGAGGACACATTGCAGACGTGTTTTCAGTTCCACATGTGCGAGGAGAATACGTTTCTGAGCCACCTTGCACACATGCAGCATTACCGCTGTACAAGGTGGCTGGATAACGTAAAAACGCCTGGGGGAGGGGGGACAGGTTCCCTTCAATTTCAGTTCTTGTGTCTGCGTGGCTTTTGCAGGACACGTTGCCGGCTGCACAGCAGGGGAACAGCTGGCGGTGCTGGACCCCACTGACACATTGGCTGGTGTTTTTCTCTGTGCAGCTAGCACATCTGGGCAAAAACTGGCGGTGTGTTAGAGCCCAGGGACAGCAGGAGGAGGAGCAGGAGGAGGAGGAGCAGGGGGAGGGGAGTGTAGGCCGAAGCCTGCACAGGCGGCAGCTTTGGGTGTGTTGTGTCTGCGTGGCTTTTGCAGGACACGTTGCCGGCTACACAGCAGGGGAACAGCTGGCGGTGCTGGACCCCACTGACACATTGGCGAGGTGTTTGGCTCTGTGCAGCCAGCACTTCCGGACAGCAACTAGCGTTGTTGGAGCCCGGGCTCTGCAGGTGGAGCAGAGTGTAGGCCGAAGCCTAATTGAACCGATTTCAAAAGTCACCTTTAACCCCCCCTCAGGGGTTACAAAGTAGAAGAGCCACAGCTTATGCAGCAGCAGTGCTGCGCAAGTCAAAGGTTGCTCTTGTAATTTTTCTCCTTGCACACGCTGAATGGAACACGTATAACATTTAGCCCTTTATACAGTCAAACTGTGTAATGGAGGCGAGAGTTCCCTTTGTAATGAGACGCAGCACAGGTGTCAAGAATCCCACCTTGGTGCTGGGTGCAGCCTCCCGAGCGTTGTTATTTGCTGTACAGGAGTCTGCGCTGTCGTGTTATCCCCTGGCCTAGCGCCGTTAGCGCTGCCCATCTTCTGGCATCATGTAATGTCGGCCGGTGCGGTTCGCGATGACCATGAATCCCAGCCCCGCAGTGTCTTAACATTGTTAAAACACTGCGGGGCTGGGATTCAGGGCCTGGCGCAGCACATATGTTCGCCTCTCACACTCGGGTCCTTACACCCGCTTCAGACTGTGCGGCGTCATCTGATCCCTTATCGCATGCCACGGCCATGAAGCCGCACAGTCCGAAGAAGGCGGAAGGAGAGGAGGGACAGGCGAACTGATGCACTGATCCTGCCCATCAATCACACCCTCGCAGTCCCATTAAATAAGACAACGAGGGCTGTTGTGTGGGTCAGGGCGGCCGCAGAAGCGCAGCCAGCCAAACAATGATGCCAGAAGACGGGCAGCGTTACCAAGGAGCTTGTTGCGTGTGTCAATACAAAGTCAAATCACACCTGAGGGACGTTTTAATGGTCACAGAGGACACATTTTAGACGTGTTCACTTCAACATGGGCAAGGAGAATAAGTTTCTGAGCCACCTTGAACACATGCAGCAATACTGCTGTTCAAGGTAGCTGTAAAACATAGAAACACCTGGGGGAGGGGGGACAGGTTCCCTTCAATTTCAGTTCTTGTGTCTGCGTGGCGGTCGCAGGACACGTTGCCGGCTACACAGCAGGGGAACAGCTGGCGGTGCTGGACCCCACTGACACATTGGCTGGTGTTTTTCTCTGTGCAGCTAGCACATCTGGGCAAAAACTGGCGGTGTTAGAGCCCAGGGTCAGCAGGAGGAGCAGGGGGAGCGGAGTGTAGGCCGAAGCCTGCACTCGAGCAAGTTGAAAGGAAACCTTTAACCCCCCCCCCCCCCCAGGCGTTTGTAGCTGAAAGAGCCATTGTGTACAGCACTAATGCTGGAAAAGGTAAACTTAGCTCTTTTAATTATGGTCCTTGTACATGCGGAACCTAACATTTATGAAATGTGTCCCCACACAGCGTTAAACCGTCCGGTAGGTGGAACTTTCCTTTGTCGTGTGACGCAGCACAGCCATCATTTTTACCCCCTTGTCGCCGTTCGCCCCCTCCTCAGCGTTGTTTGAATCTGTCCCGGAGCCTGCGCTGTTAGGTTAGCCCATGGCCATGCACACATGTTGCGCTGCCCGTCTTCTGACCTCATTTGGTGTCAGGCTGGCTGCGCCTGTGCGGGTGCGCTGGCCGAGATCCCGCCTCGCAGTGTCGTCTCATGTAATCCCACCGCGGGCCTGTGATCCGTGCCCGTGCGCAGTGCATATCCTCTCCTCTCACTCCCCTCCCTACGGCTTTTTCAGACTGTGCGGTGTCACGGCCGTGGCATGCTATTAGGGACCAGCTGACATCGCACAGTCTGAAGAAGCCATAGGGAGGGGAGTGAGAGGAGAGGATATGCACTGCGCACGGGCACGGATCACAGGCCCGCGGTGGGATTACATTAGACGACACTGCGAGGCGGGATCTCGGCCAGCGCACCCGCACAGGCGCAGCCAGCCTGACACCAAATGAGGTCAGAAGACGGGCAGCGCAACATGTGTGCATGGCCAAGGGCTAACCTAACAGCGCAGGCTCCGGGACAGATTCAAACAACGCTGAGGAGGGGGCGCACGGCGCCAAGGGGGTAAAAATGATGGCTGTGCTGCGTCACACGACAAAGGAAAGTTCCACCTACCGGACGGTGTAACGCTGTGTGGGGACACATTTCATAAGTGTTTGGTTCAGCATGTGCAAGGAGCATCACGAAAAGAGGCACTTTTTCCCTTTGCATCATTACTGCTGCACAAGGTGGCTCCTTCAGTAACAAACGCCTGGGGGGGGGGGGGTCAGGTTCCCTTACATTTAACTTGTTGTGCCTGCGTGGCGGTCGCAGTACACGTTGCCGTATACACAGCAGGGGAACAGCTGACGTTACTGAACCCCAATAACAGAGGAGGGACTGTTGACTGTGCGTACAGCACTTCTGGACGGCAACTGGCGGTGTTGGAGCCCAGGGACAGGTGGAGGAGGAGGAGGTAGGAGGAGGTAGGAGGGATTGCCACACACACAGCAGGGGAACAGCTGACGTTACTGAACCCCAATAACAGAGGAGGGACTGTTGACTGTGCGTACAGCACTTCTGGACGGCAACTGGCGGTGTTGGAGCCCAGGGACAGGTGGAGGAGGAGGAGGTTGGAGGAGGTAGGAGGAGGTAGGAGGGATTGCCACACACACAGCAGGGGAACAGCTGACGTTACTGAACCCCAATAACAGAGGAGCGACTGTTGACTGTGCGTACAGCACTTCTGGACGGCAACTGGCGGTGTTGGAGCCCAGGGACAGGTGGAGGAGGAGGAGGTTGGAGGAGGTAGGAGGGATTGCCACACACACAGCAGGGGAACAGCTGACGTTACTGAACCCCAATAACAGAGGAGCGACTGTTGACTGTGCGTACAGCACTTCTGGATGGCAACTGGCGGTGTTGGAGCCCAGGGACAGGTGGAGGAGGAGGAGGTTGGAGGAGGTAGGAGGGATTGCCACACACACAGCAGGGGAACAGCTGACGTTACTGAACCCCAATAACAGAGGAGGGACTGTTGACTGTGCGTACAGCACTTCTGGACGGCAACTGGCGGTGTTGGAGCCCAGGGACAGGTGGAGGAGGAGGAGGTTGGAGGAGGTAGGAGGGATTGCCACACACACAGCAGGGGAACAGCTGACGTTACTGAACCCCAATAACAGAGGAGCGACTGTTGACTGTGCGTACAGCACTTCTGGACGGCAACTGGCGGTGTTGGAGCCCAGGGACAGGTGGAGGAGGAGGAGGTTGGAGGAGGTAGGAGGAGGTAGGAGGGATTGCCACACACACAGCAGGGGAACAGCTGACGTTACTGAACCCCAATAACAGAGGAGCGACTGTTGACTGTGCGTACAGCACTTCTGGACGGCAACTGGCGGTGTTGGAGCCCAGGGACAGGTGGAGGAGGAGGAGGTTGGAGGAGGTAGGAGGGATTGCCACACACACAGCAGGGGAACAGCTGACGTTACTGAACCCCAATAACAGAGGAGCGACTGTTGACTGTGCGTACAGCACTTCTGGACGGCAACTGGCGGTGTTGGAGCCCAGGGACAGGTGGAGGAGGAGGAGGTAGGAGGAGGTAGGAGGGATTGCCACACACACAGCAGGGGAACAGCTGACGTTACTGAACCCCAATAACAGAGGAGGGACTGTTGACTGTGCGTACAGCACTTCTGGACGGCAACTGGCGGTGTTGGAGCCCAGGGACAGGTGGAGGAGGAGGAGGTTGGAGGAGGTAGGAGGGATTGCCACACACACAGCAGGGGAACAGCTGACGTTACTGAACCCCAATAACAGAGGAGGGACTGTTGACTGTGCGTACAGCACTTCTGGACGGCAACTGGCGGTGTTGGAGCCCAGGGACAGGTGGAGGAGGAGGAGGTTGGAGGAGGTAGGAGGGATTGCCACACACACAGCAGGGGAACAGCTGACGTTACTGAACCCCAATAACAGAGGAGCGACTGTTGACTGTGCGTACAGCACTTCTGGACGGCAACTGGCGGTGTTGGAGCCCAGGGACAGGTGGAGGAGGAGGAGGTTGGAGGAGGTAGGAGGAGGTAGGAGGGATTGCCACACACACAGCAGGGGAACAGCTGACGTTACTGAACCCCAATAACAGAGGAGGGACTGTTGACTGTGCGTACAGCACTTCTGGACGGCAACTGGCGGTGTTGGAGCCCAGGGACAGGTGGAGGAGGAGGAGGTAGGAGGAGGTAGGAGGGATTGCCACACACACAGCAGGGGAACAGCTGACGTTACTGAACCCCAATAACAGAGGAGGGACTGTTGACTGTGCGTACAGCACTTCTGGACGGCAACTGGCGGTGTTGGAGCCCAGGGACAGGTGGAGGAGGAGGAGGTTGGAGGAGGTAGGAGGGATTGCCACACACACAGCAGGGGAACAGCTGACGTTACTGAACCCCAATAACAGAGGAGCGACTGTTGACTGTGCGTACAGCACTTCTGGACGGCAACTGGCGGTGTTGGAGCCCAGGGACAGGTGGAGGAGGAGGAGGTTGGAGGAGGTAGGAGGGATTGCCACACACACAGCAGGGGAACAGCTGACGTTACTGAACCCCAATAACAGAGGAGCGACTGTTGACTGTGCGTACAGCACTTCTGGACGGCAACTGGCGGTGTTGGAGCCCAGGGACAGGTGGAGGAGGAGGAGGTTGGAGGAGGTAGGAGGAGGTAGGAGGGATTGCCACACACACAGCAGGGGAACAGCTGACGTTACTGAACCCCAATAACAGAGGAGGGACTGTTGACTGTGCGTACAGCACTTCTGGACGGCAACTGGCGGTGTTGGAGCCCAGGGACAGGTGGAGGAGGAGGAGGTAGGAGGAGGTAGGAGGGATTGCCACACACACAGCAGGGGAACAGCTGACGTTACTGAACCCCAATAACAGAGGAGGGACTGTTGACTGTGCGTACAGCACTTCTGGACGGCAACTGGCGGTGTTGGAGCCCAGGGACAGGTGGAGGAGGAGGAGGTTGGAGGAGGTAGGAGGGATTGCCACACACACAGCAGGGGAACAGCTGACGTTACTGAACCCCAATAACAGAGGAGCGACTGTTGACTGTGCGTACAGCACTTCTGGACGGCAACTGGCGGTGTTGGAGCCCAGGGACAGGTGGAGGAGGAGGAGGTTGGAGGAGGTAGGAGGGATTGCCACACACACAGCAGGGGAACAGCTGACGTTACTGAACCCCAATAACAGAGGAGCGACTGTTGACTGTGCGTACAGCACCTCTGGACGGCAACTGGCGGTGTTGGAGCCCAGGGACAGGTGGAGGAGGAGGAGGTTGGAGGAGGTAGGAGGGATTGCCACACACACAGCAGGGGAACAGCTGACGTTACTGAACCCCAATAACAGAGGAGCGACTGTTGGGACTGTGCGTACAGCACTACCAGGCAACAACTAGCGGTGTTGGAGCCCAGGGACAGGTGGAAAAGCAGAGGAACACAATGTAGGCCGAAGCCTGAGAAAGTCGAAAGGGAACCTTTAACCCCCCCCCAAGGCGTTTGTAGCTGAAAGAGCCAGCTTGTGCAGCACAAAAGATGCAAAAGGAAAAGGTGGCTCTTTTCATCATGCTCCTTGCAAACACAGAACTAAACACTTATAAAATGTGTCCCCTGCAACCGTAAAACCGTCCCGGAGGTGGGACTTTCCTTCGTAATGTGACGCAGCCCAGCCGTCATTCCTACCCCCCCGGCGCCGCGCACCGGCTCCTCAGCGTTGTTTTATTCCGTCCAGGAGCCTGCGCTGTTATGTTATCCCGTGGCCAGGCACACTTAGCGCTGCCCGTCTTCTGGCATCATTTGGTGTCTGGATGGCTGCGCCTGTGCGGCCGCGCTGGCAGAGAGCCCGCCTCGCAGTGTCTTCTGATTTAATCCCACTGGGGGCCTGGGATCCATGGACATGCGCAGTGCATATCTGAACCTCCACCTCTCACTCATCTCCCTATGGCTTCTTCAGACTGTGCGGTGTCACGGCCGTGGCATGCTGTTAGGGACCAGCTGACACCGAACAGTCTGAAGAAGCCATAGGGAAATGAGTGAGAGGTGGAGGTTCAGATATGCACTGCGCATGTCCATGGATCCCAGGCCCCCAGTGGGATTAAATCAGAAGACACTGCGAGGCGGGCTCTCTGCCAGCGCGGCCGCACAGGCGCAGCCATCCAGACACCAAATGATGCCAGAAGACGGGCAGCGCTAAGTGTGCCTGGCCACGGGATAACATAACAGCGCAGGCTCCTGGACGGAATAAAACAACGCTGAGGAGCCGGTGCGCGGCGCCGGGGGGGTAGGAATGACGGCTGGGCTGCGTCACATTACGAAGGAAAGTCCCACCTCCGGGACGGTTTTACGGTATCAGTGGACACATTTTATAAGTGTTAAGTTCTGCGTGTGCAAGGAGCTAAACAAAAATAGCTACCTTTTCCTTGGGCAGCATTACTGCTGCACAAGGTGGCTCTTTCAGTAACAAACGCCTTGGGGGGGGGGGGACAGATTCCCTTACATTTCAGTTGTTGTGTCAGCGTGGCGGTCGCATGACACATTGCCGGCTACACAGCTGGGGATCAGCTGACGTTACTGAAACCCAATAACACTGGGTCGTATGTTTTGACTGTGCAGACGGCACGTCTGAGCCTCAACTGGCGGTGTTGGAGCCCAGGAATTTAAGTTCAGGTGGTAGAAAGATGAACACAACAGGAGACCTGGATAACGTATACAGTGACCTAATTATTCAATCAGGAGGAGGAGTGGCAAATTCCGGCGAGATCCAGGCCTTGTTCATTTTCAGGAAAGTAAGCCGGTCAACGTTATCGGAGGATAGTCGCATGCGACGGTCAGTTAGTACACCACCTGCAGCACTAAAGACACGTTCCGATAATACACTGGCCGCAGGGCAAGACAGCACCTCCAATGCATACTGGCTTAGCTCTGGCCATGTATCCAGCTTTGAGACCCAAAACTTGAAAGGGGAAGAGCCGTCTGGGAGTACAGCAAGAGGGCAAGACATGTAGTCTGTCACCATCTGACGGAACCGTTGCCTCCTGCTGACTGGAGCCGTCTGTGATGGTGTAGACTTTTGTGGCGGGCACAGAAAACTGTGCCACAGTTCGGCCATACTGGTCTTGCCTTGGGCAGAGGCACTGCTTCTGCTCCCTCTTTGTGCAGAGCCTCCACCACGGCCTGGACGCACTGAGCTGCTTTGGAATGCACTAGCAGCACTTCTCTCAGTTGGAATGGAGAAGATGATGGAATTGACCAGTGTGTCTTGGTACTCCCGCATTTTTCGCTCCCGGTTCAACGGTGTGATGAGGCTTTCTACGTTGTCCCGGTAGCGAGGATCGAGGAGGGTGAACACCCAATAATCAGACATGTTGAGAATGTGGGCGATGCGGCGGTCGTTTCTCAGGCACTGCAGCATGTAATCCACCATGTGCTGCAGACTGCCAACTGCCCAAGAAACGCTGTCCCCTGCTGGAGGCGTGATCTCTGCCCGCTCGTCATCACCCCACCCTCGCTGTACACACTGAGTACTGGACAATTGTGTAACTCCCTCCTCTGGACGGATGTCTTCCTCCTCCATTGACTCCTCCTCATCCTCCTCACAAACGGTCCCCTGCCTACGCGTTTGTGAGGAACCACGTGGCGCTGACTGTCCAGAAGATGATGGAAATGGTGAATCCTCATCCTCCACCTCTTCCACAACATCATCCCTTAGCGCTTGCAGTGATTTTTCAAGCAGGCAGATAAGGGGGACAGTCATGCTGACTAGTGCATCATCTGCACTCGCCATCCGCGTGGAATAATCAAAGGGACGCAAAACCTGGCAGACGTCATTCATAGTGGCCCACTCTGTGGTTGTGAAGTCTGTACGGCGCTGACTGCGACTTTTTTGCGCCTGAAGCAGCTGGTACTCCATTACAGCTTGCTGCTGCTCACACAACCGCTCCAACATATGTAACGTGGAATTCCACCTGGTAGGTAGGTCACATATGATGCGATGTTCCGGCAGGCGGTGTCGGCGCTGCAGAGCCGCAATGCGCGCTTTTGCCGTGCTGGAACGCCGCAAGTGAGCACACTCTAGGCGGACCTTGTGCAGCAGTGCATCAAGATCCGGATAGTCCCTCAAAAAGCTCTGCACGACCAAATTGAGCACATGTGCCAGACATGGGATGTGAGTGAGGTTGCCGAGGCCCAGAGCTGCCACCAGATTTCGGCCATTATCACACACTACCATGCCTGGCTGGAGATTCGCTGGCACAAACCACACATCGCTCTCCTGCTTGATGGCATTCCAGAGCTCCTGCGCTGTGTGGCTACGATTCCCCAAGAAAATTAATTTCAAGACGGCCTGTTGACGTTTGGCCACGGCTGTGCTCATGTCGGTCGTAACAGGTACACGTTCATCACGGGTCCATGTGGAGGTGGACTGTGACGGCTCCTGCAGCGATGATTCTGAGGAACTGGTGTAAGAGGAGGAGTCAATGCGTACAGAATGGATTCCTGCAATCCTTGGAGTGGGCAGGACACATCCTGCGCCACTCGCACGGTCTGTACCCGGCTCAACGACATTAACCCAATGGGCAGTGAGGGAAAGGTATCGCCCCTGTCCATGTTGACTGGTCCACGCATCGGTGGTGAGGTGGACCTTGCTACTGACGGCGTTCAGTAGCGCGTGTTTTATGTGTCCCTCCACATGCTTCTGCAGGGCAGGGACGGCTTGCCTGCTGAAGTAAAAGCGGCTGGGCACATTGTACTGTGGGACTGCCAATGACATCAAGTCACGGAAGCTGTCAGTCTCCACCAGCCTGAATGACAGCATTTCCAGTGACAGAAGTTTGGCAATGCCTGCAGTCAGAGCCTGTGCTCGTGGGTGGTTTGACGAGAAAGGCCGCCTTTTCTCCCATGCCTGTACTACCGATGGCTGTAGACTGGGCTGGGAGTGTGTGGATGACTGGGAAAGTGGCGCTGCGGGTGGAATTACAGCGGGTCTCTGGACAACAGGGGCAGAGGTTCTTCCACGGCGATCCTGGGAGGACGCCGAACCAGCTGCGTGTGAGGTAGAGGAAGAGGCAACACGAGCTGAAGAGGTGGTAGCTGCCGCTGTTGGTTGGCCTACCTCTTCAGTGTGTTTTTCTAACTCCGCCGGGTGCCTGTTGCGCACATGTTTCCACATGTTGGAGGTATTGAGGTTGCTGACATTTTTCCCTCTTTTGACTTTTTGATGACACACGTTGCATCTGACATAGCAAATGTCATCTGCAACTGTGTCAAAAAAGGACCAGGCACTGCAAGTCTTGGGAGCGCCCTTTTTGGCTTTTGGAAGAGACATGCTCCTAACGGGTGCCAAAGCGGAGGCTGCAGGATCCGCAGTCTTCCCCCTCCCTCTCCCTCTTTGGGCCGTACGGGGAATCTCTTCCTCAGAGCTGCTCCCACCACCTTCCTGTCCCTCACGCCAAGATGGGTCGAGGACCTCATCATCTACACTACCCTCTGCCCCCAACTGCTCCTCCTGGGTAGTCTCAGCAGCAGAGCACGCACCAGTAAGTGGCACCTGAGTGTCATCATCAGCTGATGCGGCCTGCGATGTGGTGACCGGAGCCACTGGCCCACCCGCCTCTTCAGAGGAAGACAGAAAAAGCTGTTGGGCATCACTGCACCCTGCCTCTTCTTCCATTTCTCCAATGCTGCTTGGCTGGCCCCCTGTTTCCAAGCCAAGAGATTCAGAGAACAGAAGTAGAGACGGCTCCTGTCCTGGGCTCTCTGTCTGCCTGGGCAATTTGGCAGGTGGTGAAGAGACAGATGGCTGCTCTCCAGTGCTCTGTGTCTGAGAGGATGTGGCACTAATGGAAGTTGATGCATTAGCTGCCATCCATCCGACAACAGCTTCAATTTGTTCTTCACGCAGCAGCGGTGTACGGCGCTCGGACACAAAGCTTCGCATGAACGACTGTTGCCTGGTGAAAGTGGGTGCTGATGAGTCACCGGTGCCCGCAGCAGGCACAGAATCCCCACGTCCCCTCCCTGCTCCGCGACGGCTCCCACGCCCCCGTGCCTTACTCACTGCCTTCTTCATCTTGGTTGACTGATAAAGATAAGCAGAAAAGTACTAACGGATTTGTGTGCTTATTCCTGAGCAACTCCTCCTAACAGGTATAAGAAGCACTAATTATCTAAAGTGTGGACTAGACTTTAATATGAGCTAATGTGGCCTACAGAAATGTAAAGTGGTGTAACTGGTGTGTTTGGTGAACTTTATTATTTATTTATTTTTTGGGGGCTGAACTGACAACAGATAGAGCTGCAGTCACACGGAGACCGTGCAGACAGACGTAAACGGCGCTACAAGGCCCAAAAACCCTCCTCTACTTTATCCTATGTAGTGTTTTTCCACAAATTAGCTGGAGACGGGTGGAAAGACACTAATAGGATTTTTTTAAATTAATTAGCAGCAGACTACACTACTTTGAAAAAAAAGAAAATTGATTTGGCAGTATGACGCAGTGAAAAACCCTGAGCTGGAGACAACCAGGCTATAGCTGCTCACAGATTACAGGGCGAGCTGCAGTCACACGGAGACCGTGCAGACAGCCGTAAACGGCGCTGCAAGGCCCAAAAACCCTCCTCTACTTTATCCTATGTAGTGTTTTTCCACAAATTAGCTGGAGACGGGTGGAAAGACACTAATAGGATTTTTTAAAATTAATTAGCAGCAGACTACACTACTTTGAAAAAAAAGAAAATTGATTTGGCGGTATGACGCAGTGAAAAACCCTGAGCTGGAGACAACCAGGCTACAGCTGCTCACAGATTACAGGGCGAGCTGCAGTCACACGGAGACCGTGCAGACAGCCGTAAACGGCGCTGCAAGGCCCAAAAACCCTCCTCTACTTTATCCTATGTAGTGTTTTTCCACAAATTAGCTGGAGACGGGTGGAAAGACACTAATAGGATTTTTTAAAATTAATTAGCAGCAGACTACACTACTTTGAAAAAAAAGAAAATTGATTTGGCGGTATGACGCAGTGAAAAACCCTGAGCTGGAGACAACCAGGCTACAGCTGCTCACAGATTACAGGGCGAGCTGCAGTCACACGGAGACCGTGCAGACAGCCGTAAACGGCGCTGCAAGGCCCAAAAACCCTCCTCTACTTTATCCTATGTAGTGTTTTTCCACAAATTAGCTGGAGACGGGTGGAAAGACACTAATAGGATTTTTTTGAATAAATTAGCAGCAGACTACACTACTTGGGAAAAAAAAAAAAAAAAGGAACAGTATGAGGCAATGAACCACCCTCCCTGAACTGAATACAACCAACTATGGATGGCCTATGTGGCTGCACTCAGACTGGAGACTGGGCTGCACTCACACACACACACACACAGACCCTGCAGATCGCTGTGAAAACAGCGCTACAAGGCAAAAGCAAGGTGAATAGTAGGTGAACACAGCGGTTGCTAAATTAGCCTTTGGAAAGCACAAAGAAGCAAATCGCTATCTCTAAACTGTCCCTCAGTCAGCAAACAGCGTCCTGTCACTAACTGAATTCACAGCAGAGTGATCGCAAAATGGCGCCAGCGACTTTTAAACTGCATCATGACATCATTACACCAGCCAATCACAGCCTTGCCAGTAGTTTCATGCCCTCCATGCTAAACAGGATGTGCCCACACTTGGAATCAATCTCATTGGCTGAATTTCTGCTTTTTGAATCTTAGAACTTCCGATTCCGGTATCCGATACGCGGCAAGTATCGGAATCCCGGTATCGGAATTCCGATACCGCAAGTATCGGCCGATACCCGATACTTGCGGTATCGGAATGCTCAACACTACTAAGCACAGTTAGTTACTATGCCTGGGCAATGCTGGGCTCTTCAGCTGGTATCATATAAAAATAGTGAAGCGTAATATAGACTGCTTTAGATGTTTATGTTCTGTCAGCATTCCTGACTTGTTTGTTAAATGTGCATTTTCATCTTAGATACTTATGGTATAGCAATGGGAAATACCAGTAACAATAAATTGGTCTGAATTCCAGAGGTGGGAACTGCATCCATATTCAGAAAGGAGGTCCCTGATAAGCTCAGCATCTCCATGTTCCAATGCCAGTCGAGAGATTCCTGTGTTTATGTGCTCACTCCATTGAATTCAGTAGTTTTGTGGACATCTTCACAAAAAAATCTCCCCAGCAGTGACAAATACCATGCTGCAGCAAGACATATCCCCTCTGAAACGCCAAATACAGGAGCTAAATATATCTCCATATCAGTCAAAAACAGATACCATAATGTAGCACCAAATACCTCCTCCGCAGTGTTCAATAGATGTAACAGTTCAGTGCTGCTCCATTGCTTCCTTTCAATCATTACTTAGGTCTGCAAAAACATTTTTTTCAAGAGCTGTTTTGGTTATTCAACGTAATCTTTATGTTTTTAAGCGCGCTGAATCCGGAAATGACCTCCGTTTTATCATAGGACATCACGTTTTTGACAATTTAAGTAACTATGTTAAATAAGACAATACCTCAAAATAAATAAAAATAGACTCATAAATTAATTTTTTATTACAAATGTTTCATGAAAATCATTTTTTAACTGCAATGAGCTCACTAACACACAATAAAATCTATTCTTCTTCCCTGTGAGGCTTCTCTTGGTACATTTACGCTTGTGAGTAGCATCTGGAATGTCTCTCTGAAGTGTCCAACAGTAGTCTGCCATCATTGAAATGCTCCATCTTCCCTGGTATCTTCTTTCCATCTCTTTAATGTCCTGGTGGAATCTTTCACCTTGCTCTTCACTCACAGCTCCCAAATTTTCAGGAAAGTTGTCAAGGTGGGAATGGAGGAAATGCACTTTCAAACTCATCAGGCAACCTAAAGCTTGAAATGCTTTCAGCATTCGTCCAACGATTTTTTTTGTAGTCAGGGTCTTTGTTATTGTCTAAAAATTTCTCTACGACCTCTTTAAATGCAAACCACCCTTCTTTTTGAGGATGCGTCATGGTATTGATAAACTCTTGATCAGCTATAAGCCTTTTAATGTCTGGTCTGACGAACACACATTCCTTCAATTTTGCCTCCGAGAGGCCTGGAAACATGGTGACCAAATATTTGAAGCATTCTTCATCTTTTGGAAGTGATTTTACAAATTGCTTAATCAATCAAAAATCGAGAAAAAATATACTAAATTTGAAGAGAATTTTGCATTTTGTGGCAAATCCTGACGTCCAGGATTTTTTTCAATATTTTTTTCATTTTCAGCACACCAAAATACATGGAAATTAGATGAAAATAATCAAACAGCTTTTTAGTCGCAGACCTGTGTTATTCATTGACTGTGGAATTTAATCCTTCCTCACTGTTCACAGCTCTATCCTCCACTTACCTATCATCTGCTCATATCCTCAGCTCTATGCCCACACCACCCCTCACACATTGTTTGCAGCATTAGTTCCAGTACTTTGCCCACCATTCTCAATGACAGCAACATTGTGTCCCTTCTTCCAACGCCTCTCTCCCTGGCCTCAGCACTGTGCACCTCTCCCTACTAGCATCATCATTCTGATCCTCCTTCCCATACCTCCATCATTGGCAGCAGCACTGTGCACCTCTATCCCACTGACATTTTGCTTAGCATTTCCATCCCAGTGCTTGTTTGCCAGTGTTCCATATTGTGTTTTAGTCTGCCATTAAAGAATCACTCCCATCAAAATGTTCATCCTCTTAATTAGTGATGAGTGAAACCAAACAGTAAAGAGTCCATTGGCTCTGAACATGGACCTCTCACTGACGTCAGTGTGACTGTTTGAATTTTGCAGCCCAAACAAAGCTTTGCTGGTGTGGGCGCTTTCGGCCACATCACAGCCATGCCAAGTAATGGATGTGATTGTCCAGCACAGCATGTAAAGTAATAATAATTAAAAAAGACATTGTGCCCCCTCTATTTTTGATCCCCATGCATTTTTTTTAAAATATTTAAATACATAATTAAAAAATAGTGTGCAGTCCCCCCTATTTTTGATAACCAGACAAGATAAAGTAAACACCTGGGGGCTGTTATTCTCAGGCTTGAAAGGACCATGAATATTTGGCTCTCTACAGTCAAGAAATAGCAGCCAAAGCGGCCCCAGAAAAGGTACATCAATCAGATTCACCAATTCTGATGCTTTCCTCAGCTCTTTCTGCTTGTCCTAGTGTATTGGCAAGCTGGATAATATTTTGACATTGATGTCAGCTTTGTAATGTCAGCTGACATCAAGCCTAGAGGTTAGTAATGAGGCAGCATATATCAGACACCTCCATTACTAACCTGATAAGTAAATAGCAAAAAAACAGACACACAAGAAAAAAAATATTGGAATAAAGTCTCCCCAACACTCCTTCGTTTATCCATTTATTAAGTAAAAATGTATCCAGGAATTTCTGATGTTAATCCAATAGTGAAATGTCCCATGACATCCATCGAATCTTATGAAGTCTAGTTCTAAGAAAGTTTTCAGAACGAGATTTCATGCTTCATTACCTTTCAGTGGCAGGCACTAAAATTGTCACTCTCCTACCTGCCGATGACCATGAGTGACCCTATTGAGTCTCGCTCTGAGAACATTCTGAGAATGAGGCTCCATTGGGTTACTCAAAGTCAGCAGCAGGCAGGAGAATATCTCACGAGGGCAGCCCAAATGTACAACTGAGGAGTGCCAGATTGATGAGTGCCAGCACTGCCCTTATGATAAACAGCCGTTGTGAACTGATATAATGTCAGTAAGATTACCTTTATTCACCTCGGCACTGCTTGGCTGCTGTTACAATCAAGCAGAAAGAGAAAAAACGGAGTTTCATGTCCAAAGAACATTTATATAAATATTTTATTAATTTACAGCAATTTATACCAATAATTTACAACTACAAACAAATGCATAAAGATAATACTCAAGCGCTTTAGAAGGGTAGGGGTAGCACAGACAAGAAAAACGGTGCAGAAATCGGTCTGATGCCACATGTAAAAGCAGATCACTTGTATTGTGCAAAGTATAACATGGGTCTAGAGACGGGGAGCGTATAACCAATTGTATACCAATGCCATGAGCCCTGTACACTGACTCATATCTCACATGTCAAACCATAAAAACTCCCCCCGGACTCTTACCCATGTGCTGGCACCACGACCGGACCACACCGTTGCCCCAACGCACGTTTCGCGTCAGCTTGCTTCCTCAGGGGGCGGTGTTTGTTAGCTGTCCGGCGCTTCATTTTAAAGTATCCCAATTTGCCTTCACTGTGTCCACCTGTTTCGGCGCATAGCTGCGTGTCACCCAGCCAGGTGCTGCATTGCGAGCGGCATCCAAGATGGCGCCACGGCTCAGCAAGCCAGTCACCTGACCCCACTGAACCGCAAACGTCATCCGGCGGCGCCTCCCACAATGCCCCGGGACCAAGATGACACCAGGAATGCGCGCAGTGGACCAAATGGCAACCGGCCTTAATCAGGAGGCGGGGTGGTATGTTAATTTTAACTGTGAAGGAGTGACCGCAAGTTAAACCGTGCAAAAAAGAAAAAAAGAAAAAACAGAAGACTAATTGAATCCTGCAGTGAGCCGACCATAATCAGGAGGCGGAGTATTATGTTAATTTTTACTGTGAAGGAGTGACCGCACTTAAACATTGCAAATAAGAATAATAAAAAGAGGAAAAACAAAAGACTAATTAACTCCTGCGGTGAGCACGATAAAAAATATAAAAAGAGATAGAATAAGTGCAGAAACTACACATGGCTAGGTGAAGACCACAAGCCGTAATTATGACTCCATATATGGAGTATAAAGTGTACAGATTAGTGAATAAATACATTATATATATTACCCTCGACACGAGTGACCACAAATTAAAGCAGATTTGTATGATGAACCATAAAAGTGACATATTAAATATACAAGTCAACAGCAAATTAATGCATATTAGTTTATAAAAACATCACGTGCTAAAACAGATTCCCCATGTTTTCTTAATTCCAGACCACTTGATGGGCCATGGTGTACCAGGCTGAAGACACAAGGTGGACAGCGGATCAAGACTCCAACAGGAACAGTGGACAAAACCAGAATCTCCAGTGACCAAGGGACGATGTACAGAAGCGCCATACCCAGTAAAAGGTAACTATATATAGATCAAAGAAAAACTACAGTTAAAAATAACATCAATAAAACATAAAAAGACAACAAACGCAGAAAATAAGACCCACGTATTAAAAACCAGCTGGAGAACAACTATAAAAAGGAGCTGAAACTTAGGTTTTCATTTAGGCCGGCAGGAGCTAGTGTGTTTAATACCGCTATCCAGCGGCACTCTCTTTGGGCCAGTTTTTGTTTGGCATCACCACCTCTAATGCCAACATGGATCCTCTCAATGCCCCATGCCTTTAAATCTTTGGGATTACATTTATGGTGTTTCCGGAAATGTTTGGGAATTGGTTTTAGGCTCTCTACATCCTCGATATCTTGTGCTGCTACAATATCTCGTACGTGCTCGCGAATGCGAACACGTAGTTCTCTTGATGTTAGTCCAATGTAGACAAGCTTACAGGTGCAAATTGCATAATATACAACATGTGTTGTACTACATGTTATATATTGGTTGATTCGAAATTGCCGCCTGCCATTTGATGAGGAGAAAGTCAGAGATCTAGTAAGGTTCTTACATGCGAGGCAGCCCCCGCATGGAAAGAAACCGGTTTTTTGTCTCCCTGCCTGAAAGGGATCCAGTGTTTTGGCCACATAGTGGCTATGTACCAAAATATCCCTAAGATTACTGCTCCTCCGAGCCGTCATTAGAGGTCGATCAGACATACATCTGCCAAGTATTGGGTCAGTGGTTAGAACAGGCCAATGTTTTTCTAGAATACTCTGCATTTCGTTCCATTTATGGTTAAAGGTGGATATGAATCGTGGTTGTTCATCCCAGGCTTTCTCCTTAGTTTTACGTCTCTCAACCAAGAGATCACTCCTTTTTGTTTTTTTGGCCCGTAGATACCCCTTCCTAATGTTACGACCACTGTATCCTCGCTGTTTAAAACGTTCCCCAAGGTCCACAGCCTGTTTCTCAAAAAGTTGATCAGAAGCACAGATCCTTCGAGCCCGAAGGAACTGGCCAGTGGGGATGGCTCTTATCGTGGAGGGTGGATGGGATGAGGTTGAGTGTAATAAAGCGTTGACTGATGTCTCTTTCCTATACATATCTGTATATATGTATCCATTAGACTGTACTTTCAGTGTAATGTCTAAAAAGGAGATCTCACTCCCATGATATGTATAGGTGAGTCTGATGTTGGAGTCATTGTCGTTCAATCCCACCATAAATCAAGACAATTAAAAGAACTGGATGTTGAATTGAACAGCATACAAGAGGAAATTAACAAATGCCTCGTTGGTGAGGCAGTGACCAAATTCAAGGAAGAGGTAGATGTACTTCTAAAAAAATGGGAAACTGATGTCGTACAGAATAAAACTAAAAAATACCAACGTGATGTGGCCGATCGACAGCAAGGGCGAATATATAAGTGGCACAACAGACGGCCACTTAAAAATTTCTCAAGAGGCCGGTCTACGTCTATCTCTTCCGTCTCCTCAGCTGAGGAAAGGACATTGAGAGTGGATAATATAAGATCTGGATGGGCTAAAAAGGATTCAGAGAGAACTGACTGGAGAGAGGGACGCCTTAGAAATAAACGGAAAATGAACACACTTCCCTCTATGGATAAAAAATCAAAAACAAACGTACTCGAGGTAATCAATCTTTCCACTCATGTCCTCTCTGAACCACAGAAACAAGTATTGGAGTTAGGGCTTTCTTTTTCTCCTTTAAATAATTTTGATTTTTTTATAGCACTAAAGGATTTGCATCTGTACGCCCGGAAAATCATCCTTAAGCGACTCCATCTGCGATCCTCAGGAAGTGCTGAGGTGATTGATCCCATTGAATTGGAGGCCCTCAGAAATCTAGAAGCACTGGAACGAGAGTCTTCTGATGAAGGGGTAAGTGCCTCTCCACCTTCTATATCTGCCAAATGTACCACTTTTCCCCCCTTGTCCCTCTGCCCACAGGTGGAAATCTTCACCAAATTGGTGATGGAAGATTTCAATAAAATAACGAATTATAAAAAAAGGGACAATCTTACAATTGCCCAGAGAAAGGCTATGCAGGAAATCAAGTCGTGGGATGACATTGTCATCAAGCCGGCGGACAAGGGGGGTAACGTTGTCATCTGGCCGGTGGAGAGGTACGAGAAAGAAGCCTTTCGGCAATTAAGAAACAGGGATACATATACCCCATTACAACAGAATCCCCTCACTAAATTTCAAACCCAGCTTCAGAATATTCTGGAGATGGCGTTTGAGAGGGGGATTATCAGCAAGAAAATTCTGGGAGGATTGGTAATTCAATATCCTGTGATACCCACCTTCTACTTACTCCCCAAGGTCCACAAAGACCTGATCTCACCTCCGGGACGTCCGATTGTCTCTGGCATGGGAGGGCTATGTGACGCAACATGCAAATTTATTGAGCACTATCTAAAACCACAGGTTGAGACGTTGCCCTCCTATGTCAGGGACACTACGGACGTCCTGAGACGTATTGATGGCCTTGTCGTGGAGAAGGACATGCTGTTGGTTACGGCGGATGTTGAGTCCTTATACACCAGCATCCGACATGTGGATGGGATGAGGGCGACGAGATTCTATCTTGAATCTAGCAATTTGGATCCTGATTTACGGGAGCTGGTGTTGGAGTTGTTGGAGTTCATCCTAACCCATAATTTTTTTGTATTCAAGGACCGTTTTTTTCTCCAGAAACAGGGCACTGCCATGGGGGCGGCCTGTGCGCCTTCGTATGCTAATTTGTTTCTTGGCTATTGGGAGCGTGAGGTGTTTCACGGTGGCACACAGTCTGCCCCCCAGATTCTTGGTTGGTACAGATATATAGATGATGTTCTGTTTATATGGCATGGCCCTGTTCTGGAGTTACAGAGATTTATGGTGGGATTGAACGACAATGACTCCAACATCAGACTCACCTATACATATCATGGGAGTGAGATCTCCTTTTTAGACATTACACTGAAAGTACAGTCTAATGGATACATATATACAGATATGTATAGGAAAGAGACATCAGTCAACGCTTTATTACACTCAACCTCATCCCATCCACCCTCCACGATAAGAGCCATCCCCACTGGCCAGTTCCTTCGGGCTCGAAGGATCTGTGCTTCTGATCAACTTTCTGAGAAACAGGCTGTGGACCTTGGGGAACGTTTTAAACAGCGAGGATACAGTGGTCGTAAAATTAAGAAGGGGTATCTACGGGCCAAAAAAACAAAAAGGAGTGATCTCTTGGTTGAGAGACGTAAAACTAAGGAGAAAGCCTGGGATGAACAACCACGATTCATATCCACCTTTAACCATAAATGGAACGAAATGCAGAGTATTCTAGAAAAACATTGGCCTGTTCTAACCACTGACCCAATACTTGGCAGATGTATGTCTGATCGACCTCTAATGATGGCTCGGAGGAGCAGTAATCTTAGGGATATTTTGGTACATAGCCACTATGTGGCCAAAACACTGGATCCCTTTCAGGCAGGGAGACAAAAAACCGGTTTCTTTCCATGCGGGGGCTGCCTCGCATGTAAGAACCTTACTAGATCTCTGACTTTCTCCTCATCAAATGGCAGGCGGCAATTTCGAATCAACCAATATATAACATGTAGTACAACACATGTTGTATATTATGCAATTTGCACCTGTAAGCTTGTCTACATTGGACTAACATCAAGAGAACTACGTGTTCGCATTCGCGAGCACGTACGAGATATTGTAGCAGCACAAGATATCGAGGATGTAGAGAGCCTAAAACCAATTCCCAAACATTTCCGGAAACACCATAAATGTAATCCCAAAGATTTAAAGGCATGGGGCATTGAGAGGATCCATGTTGGCATTAGAGGTGGTGATGCCAAACAAAAACTGGCCCAAAGAGAGTGCCGCTGGATAGCGGTATTAAACACACTAGCTCCTGCCGGCCTAAATGAAAACCTAAGTTTCAGCTCCTTTTTATAGTTGTTCTCCAGCTGGTTTTTAATACGTGGGTCTTATTTTCTGCGTTTGTTGTCTTTTTATGTTTTATTGATGTTATTTTTAACTGTAGTTTTTCTTTGATCTACACTCACCGGCCACTTTATTAGGTACACCATGCTAGTAACGGGTTGGACCCCCTTTTGCCTTCAGAACTGCCTCAATTCTTCGTGGCATAGATTCAACAAGGTGCTGGAAGCATTCCTCAGAGATTTTGGTCCATATTGACATGATGGCATCACACAGTTGCCGCAGATTTGTCGGCTGCACATCCCAAAGATGCTCCATACAAGGCAGGATGGATCCATGCTTTCATGTTGTTTACGCCAAATTCTGACCCTACCATCCGAATGTCGCAGCAGAAATCGAGACTCATCAGACCAAGCAACGTTTTTCCAATCTTCTACTGTCCAATTTCGATGAGCTTGTTCAAATTGTAGCCTCAGTTTCCTGTTCTTAGCTGAAAGGAGTGGTACCCGGTGTGGTCTTCTGCTGCTGTAGCCCATCTGCCTCAAAGTTCGACGCACTGTGCGTTCAGAGATGCTCTTAGGCCTACCTTGGTTGTAACGGGTGGCGATTTGAGTCACTGTTGCCTTTCTATCAGCTCGAACCAGTCTGCCCATTCTCCTCTGACCTCTGGCATCAACAAGGCATTTCCGCCCACAGAACTGCCGCTCACTGGATTTTTTTTCTTTTTCGGACCATTCTCTGTAAACCCTAGAGATGGTTGTGCGTGAAAATCCCAGTAGATCAGCAGTTTCTGAAATACTCAGACCAGCCCTTCTGGCACCAACAACCATGCCACGTTCAAAGGCACTCAAATCACCTTTCTTCCCCATACTGATGCTCGGTTTGAACTGCAGGAGATTGTCTTGACCATGTCTACATGCCTAAATGCACTGAGTTGCCGCCATGTGATTGGCTGATTAGAAATTAAGTGTTAACAAGAAGTTGGACAGGTGTACCTAATAAAGTGGCCGGTGAGTGTATATATAGTTACCTTTTACTGGGTATGGCGCTTCTGTACATCGTCCCTTGGTCACTGGAGATTCTGGTTTTGTCCACTGTTCCTGTTGGAGTCTTGATCCGCTGTCCACCTTGTGTCTTCAGCCTGGTACACCATGGCCCATCAAGTGGTCTGGAATTAAGAAAACATGGGGAATCTGTTTTAGCACGTGATGTTTTTATAAACTAATATGCATTAATTTGCTGTTGACTTGTATATTTAATATTTCACTTTTATGGTTCATCATACAAATCTGCTTTAATTTGTGGTCACTCGTGTCGAGGGTAATATATATAATGTATTTATTCACTAATCTGTACACTTTATACTCCATATATGGAGTCATAATTACGGCTTGTGGTCTTCACCTAGCCATGTGTAGTTTCTGCACTTATTCTATCTCTTTTTATATTTTTTATCGTGCTCACCGCAGGAGTTAATTAGTCTTTTGTTTTTCCTCTTTTTATTATTCTTATTTGCAATGTTTAAGTGCGGTCACTCCTTCACAGTAAAAATTAACATAATACTCCGCCTCCTGATTATGGTCGGCTCACTGCAGGATTCAATTAGTCTTCTGTTTTTTCTTTTTTTCTTTTTTGCACGGTTTAACTTGCGGTCACTCCTTCACAGTTAAAATTAACATACCACCCCGCCTCCTGATTAAGGCCGGTTGCCATTTGGTCCACTGCGCGCATTCCTGGTGTCATCTTGGTCCCGGGGCATTGTGGGAGGCGCCGCCGGATGACGTTTGCGGTTCAGTGGGGTCAGGTGACTGGCTTGCTGAGCCGTGGCGCCATCTTGGATGCCGCTCGCAATGCAGCACCTGGCTGGGTGACACGCAGCTATGCGCCGGCACAGGTGGACACAGTGAAGGCAAATTGGGATACTTTAAAATGAAGCGCCAGACAGCTAACAAACACCGCCCCCTGAGGAAGCAAGCTGACGCGAAACGTGCGTTGGGGCAACGGTGTGGTCCGGTCGTGGTGCCAGCACATGGGTAAGAGTCCGGGGGGAGTTTTTATGGTTTGACATGTGAGATATGAGTCAGTGTACAGGGCTCATGGCATTGGTATACAATTGGTTATACGCTCCCCATCTCTAGACCCATGTTATACTTTGCACAATACAAGTGATCTGCTTTTACATGTGGCATCAGACCGATTTCTGCACCGTTTTTCTTGTCTGTGCTACCCCTACCCTTCTAAAGCGCTTGAGTATTATCTTTATGCATTTGTTTGTAGTTGTAAATTATTGGTATAAATTGCTGTAAATTAATAAAATATTTATATAAATGTTCTTTGGACATGAAACTCCGTTTTTTCTCTTTCTGCTTGATTGTATTGGCTTTAGGAGTGTCCTTACTATATTAAATATGTCCTCCTGGTAGTCTCCCCCACTGTGGCTGTGAGTATGCGGAGGAACTTTTTATTGTTTTCTTTCATTTTGGGTTTTTTCTATTGGCTGCTGTTAACTGTGATAACCGTACCTCAGTTCACAACAGCCGGGTCTCGCATAGTAGGGTCAGCAGTTGCTAATGCTCTAGTCTATGGAGCTGTGTTCTCTGAAGGCGCTCCATAGACTAGATGAAGAAGAAGGGGATTTCCCTGGGACTTTCATATTGTGGATTACAACTGACCCTGTGGATTATTGCTTTTTTTTTTTTTATAAAGGGGGAAAGAGGGAATTGTTGGGGAGATTTTTTTTCACATAAAGGAATTTTTGGGGAAAGTTTTCTTCTCTTTTTAATTACTGGGTTAGTCATGAGAATGTCTGACAAATGCCTCTCCAGTACTAACCCGTGGGCTTGATGCCAGCAGACATTACACAGCTGACATCAACCCCACAATTTCATTACCTGATTGCCATCGCACCAGGGCAATCGGGAAGAGCTGAGGTGAAGTGCAAGAATTGGTGCATCTAATGCAGGAGTGGGGAATCTTTTTTCTGCCAAGGGCCATTTGGATATTTATACCATCCTTCGGGGGCCATACAAACTCCACCTACAATTACATCCTGACTCTGGCACTGGTTTCAGAATCTAATCTTTCATCGCATGCTCTTCAATGTTCAGTAGTGAACACTGCATGTGAGTGCTAACAGAGCAATAAGAAATTAATGAGCTTGTGGCAATCAAAATACACCTCCCTGCCCAAGATTGTAGTCACTGAGAATCTGCTCGGGGGCCTGATAAAAGGTCATCGAGGGCCATAAATGGCCGTAGGGCCTGAGGTTCTTCACCCCTCATCTAATGGATGGGCCATTACTGGGGTGGCTGAGGGCTGGTCTAATTTGGCTTGGAAGGCAAAAATATCCATTGCCCTTTCCTAGCCTATTAATATCAGCTCCCAGCTGTCTGCTTTGCCTTAGCTGGATATTAAAAATAGGTGGATCCCCATAGAATTTTGTATAGCACTGTGTACTTATATTTGCTAATATTGCCCTTCTGCCCAGCTAATTCTTACTCTTTTCCATTAGGTCTATAACATCACATGATTAAAAACTGACTAGCTGAAATCTAAGCTCTATGTAGAAACAGGAGATGAGGTGTCCCTGTATGAGTCATGAATCTCTTCAACTTCGAAAGTCACTGGCAGGGGGAAGGGAAGAAGGAGGCAGCTGGGTCAAAAGGTGAATAGAGGAATCATTTCTGCAGTGAAAAAAAAACTTCCTGTTTCAACATAGAACAGATAAAAGAGAAAAAAATAGCTGGGTAGAAGGGCAAAATGAGGATTTGTAAGCACACAATGCTATATAATATGATGATTGAAATATATTAAGAGGATAAAAACTTTGATGGGAGTTCTTCTTTAATCTGCCATTTTTCAGCATCACTGATGTGCCCAGTGATTTCCTGCAGCGATCAGATGTTCTAGGTGGAATGTAACCGTTGCAGCATTGGAAGCAAATATCATTGACTAACAGTGGAGAAGTGTGTCTGGAGCCCAAGAGTTTATGGAAAATAGTTACTAAAAATAGGACAACGTTACATATTTAGACCCCTATCTATGAAGACTGGAGTTTTGTACACCTGTCTTATTGAAGAGTGCAGTGGCACAATATACAAGAAATTTATGAAGAGTCATGTGCCTCTTAATGAAATTGGTGCATCTTTCAGCTGCTGCATAGCAAAGCTTTGAATGCAATTGCCAGTTTTAATTGCTGTGACACTGCCTATGGTGCTGGCCATTTAACTGGGGGAACAGGATCTCTTAGCAATATTAATATTGAAGAATATTTTAACCAGTCACAGGAAGAACTGAGTTACACTTTAATCCATAACATCTTTGTATTCCTATTGTTTGCTCATGTCTGTGATTAATGCAAGGAACAATAGAGGAGCCGAATCTCATGAAGATATCATAGGGTCTAAGGGGTAACGTTTCTCCTTATGGAGAGTGACATACCAGCTGGCTTGTCAAGGTAAGGAGGCTTATTCGCCGTGCAATGCTCCTCTGGGAATTTAAATATGCAAATTGCCTCTGCTGAAAAAAAGAGGACTTAACTCTATAGCGCCACCTAATTGAGATACTGATTTGGCTTTTATCCTAAGTCATATTGCACGACTCGTTAAAGGGTTGATTGTGACTTGTAGGATCGCTACTTCCAATAGGTGGCGCTATAGAGTTAAGTCCTCTTTTTTTCAGCAGAAGATATCATATTCATTTTTTCTGTTAGAGACAGCGCACACCAGATATTGATGAATGCTGAAGCGAAGAGAAAATACTGCTGGAAATCAGTAACCACCCTATATCTTCCTGGAAATATGCACTTCTCTGCTCCTACAAAATAATATTTGTTGCAAAAAACAATTCACTATGAATTATTACATGTTATCAAGTCTCTTTTCAATAGATTCTACCATATTTTCTCAGTTTGGTGTAAAAAGTATTGGGGGATTAAATTTGAATTGATTAACTTAAATTAACTTGCAGCTGCTGAATATGCAGTATACAATAAAACATTGTTCTCTCATGTCTCTGTCCCTACTCACAATTGCCCAATGGAGTCCCGCCTCGGGATCCTCTGATTAACTCCATATTGGTTTTCTTTTCCACCCAGATATTTCTGCAGACTCCAACCAGGTTTGCCAACTGTCCAGAAATTCAAGGAAACCCATAAAAATAGATCACTTTTTTGTCATTTTTGTAAAAAAAATTATGATTTTTTTAAAGTTGAATAAACTTATACAGATTGCAATAACTGCCATTATCATTTTATAGTTCATAGTGAATGCAGACGATGTCTCATATCAGATGTATCTAGTGCACTGCGGAAAATGATAGCGCTATATAAGCAAAGCATAATAAATAAATTATGATCTGTAGACATGTAATACTTATGATAATAATGTGTCCGTAAAAATCATATCTGTCCATGATTTTTTGATAAACCTTCCAGAAAAAATAAAAAGTAAATTTGGCAACCCTGACTCCACCCCTGACTGATCCCTACAACACTGTCATGAAGAAGACGAAGCTCAAAATTGACACAAATGTTGTGTGCTGTGTTCTGCACACATTATGTGGCCATGTGAAGCTTACTCAGCCGTGGACGCCATCACAAGTCCCAGGTGAAGAAGAAGGGGGAAGAGCCTATCGGAGTACTGAGTGGGGAGTGGCAGCAGCCAGGCAGGTATGGGGATGGTCAAGAAGAAATTAATATAAAAATGTATTATTTTTTAATCTGCTTCCCAATGCTCATGATCTAGCAAATTGGCAACCTGCCTGCTATGTTTTGCTGCATTTGTACAAATCTAATCCGAAAAAGTCACGTTTGTCAGATTCCAAATTTTTACTTCTTAGTGAATTTGATTCAGTTAGAACTGATTTGCTCATTTCTATTAATATTTAGCTTTATTGAGTTTTGTGCATGCATTGCATGGCAGTTTCTTAGTTAGAGATCTACTGTACTATATGTCTTTCAAAGTAGCAACAGTTTCTAGAATAAAAGGGAGGGCAATGATTTTTTTAGGAAATGCTTCACCTTGCTGGGGTCTGAAACAAAATAGCACAGGTGAAATACAGTACAATACAGTTCTCAATTATGGTCAGAATCAATGCAGAGTGATTTACAATTCAGGGCGAAACAACTGCAAGCAAGTTAGGGTACTGTCACACATTGAAATTTCGATCGCTACGACGGCACGATTCGTGACGTTCTAGCGATATCGTTACGATATCGCTGTGTCTGACACGCTACTGCGATCAGACACCCTGCTGAGAATCGTACGTCGTAGCAGATCGTTTGGAACTTTCTTTCGTCGCTTGATCACCCGCTGTCATCGCTGGATCGTTGTGTGTGACAGCGATCCAGCGATGTGTTCGCTGGTAACCAGGGTAAACATCGGGTAACTAAGCGCAGGGCCGCGCTTAGTAACCCGATGTTTACTGTGGTTACCAGCGTAAACGTAAAAAAAACAAACAGTACATACTTACATGCCGGTGTCTGTCCCTCGGCGAAAGCTTCTCTGCACTGTGTAAGCACCAGAGCCAGAAAGCGAGCACAGCGGTGACATCACCGCTGTGCTTTCCGGCCGCTGTGCTTACACAGTGCAGAGAAGCACAGCGCCGAGGGACAGACACCAGCATGTGAGTATGTACTGTTTGTTTTTTTTACGTTTACGCTGGTAACCAGGGTAAACATCGGGTTACTAAGCGCGGCCCTGCGCTTAGCAACCCGATGTTTACCCTGGTTACCCGGGGACTTCGGCATCGCTCCAGCGCCGTGATTGCAACGTGTGACAGCAGTCTACGACGCTGGAGCGATAATAGTACGACGCTGCGACGTCACGAATCGTGCCGTCGTAGCGATCGAAATTTCAATGTGTGACAGTACCCTTAGCCTTAGAACTCCTATCTAGGGATCAGGACTTCTATGCAGGGAGCAGCCCCCAGGATAATCTACAAGCCAGCGGTGGGTAATGCATTACAACTGAGAAAAGATTCAATCATGGTTAAACATGCTGTACTCAGTACATAGGAGGGAGTATGATTTCAGTTGTGATCAACTACAGCATAGAGGAATTAAGAGGCACCAATTTACAACTTCTTATGGAATATGCCCAGGTGGTGCAAAATTCCACAAATAGAATATATTTTGTAACTATATATTGTATTTATTTTACTCACTTATATTGTGCCATTAATTCCACAGCACTTTACATACATTATCAGCACTGTCCCCATTAGGGCTCTCAATCTAGATTCCCTATCAGTGTGTCTTTGGAATGTGGGAGGAAGCCGGAGTCAGGTCTCTATAACACATTAGATGCTGCAAACTATTTGAATGTGAGATGTCCCCTACTGTATAACACTAAAAACAGAAGAAGTTTTAGGTGGCATCTGGATCAGGCCTCTATAACAGACTAGATTCTACAATCTATTTGAAAGCAAGGTCCCCTACTGTTTGAAACTAGGAACAGAATATTTTTTGTGGCCTCTGCATCAGGCCTTTACAACACATTTGATGCTACAAACTATATGAAAGTCAGGACTAGTGTTGAGCATTCCGATACCGCAAGTATCGGGTATCGGCCGATGCGGGTATCGGAATTCCGATACCGAGATCCGATACTTTTGTGGTATCGGGTATCGGTATCGAAACAACATTAATGTGTAAAATAAAGAATTAAAATAAAAAATATTGCTATACTCACCTCTCCGACGCAGCCTGGACCTCACCGAGGGAACCGGCAGCGTTCTTTGCTTAAAATGCGTGCTTTTCCTTCCTTCCGTGACGTCACGGCTTCTGATTGGTCGCGTGCCGCCCATGTGGCCCCGACGTGACCAATCACAGCAAGCCGTGACGTAATTTTCAGGTCCTTCTAGGCATTCAGTATTTTAAAATTACGTTCCGGCTTTGTGATTGGTCGCGTCGCGGTCACATGGGCGACGCGACCAATCACAAGCCGTGACGTCACGGGAGGCAGGAAACGTGCGCATTTTTAAAATTACGTCACGGCTTGTGATTGGTTGCGTGCCGCCCATGTGACCGCGACGCGACCAATCACAGCAAGCCGTGACGTAATTTCAGGTCCTGAATGCAGAAATAGGCATTCAGGACCTGAAATTACGTCACGGCTTGCTGTGATTGGTCGCGTCGCGGTCACATGGGCGGCACGCAACCAATCACAAGCCGTGACATAATTTTAAAAATGTGTGCGTTTCCTGCCTCCCGTGACGTCACGGCTTGTGATTGGTCGCGTCGCCCATGTGACCGCAACGCGACCAATCACAAAGCCGGAACGTAATTTTAAAATACTGAATGCCTAGAAGGACCTGAAAATTACGTCACGGCTTGCTGTGATTGGTCGCGTCGCGGCCACATGGGCGGCACGCGACCAATCAGAAGCCGTGACGTCACGGAAGGAAGGAAAAGCGCGCATTTTAAGCAAAGAACGCTGCCGGTTCCCTCGGTGAGGTCCAGGCTGCGTCGGAGAGGTGAGTATGGCAATATTTTTTATTTTAACTCTTTATTTTACACATTAATATGGTTCCCAGGGCCTGAAGGAGAGTTTCCTCTCCTTCAGACCCTGGGAACCATCAGGGATACCGTCCGATACTTGAGTCCCATTGACTTGTATTGGTATCGGGTATCGGTATCGGATTAGATCCGATACTTTGCCGGTATCGGCCGATACTTTCCGATACCGATACTTTCAAGTATCGGACGGTATCGCTCAACACTAGTCAGGACCCCATCAGTAAGAAACTGGGGACAGAAGTTTTTTTGGTGGCCTCTGGATCAGGCCTTTATAACACATTAAATGCTGCAAAATATTTGAAAGTCAGGTCCCCTAGTGTTTGACACTAGGAGCAAAATAATTTTTGATGGCCTCTGAATAAGGTCACTACAACACTCTAGATGCTAGTTAGGTCTCCTACTGTATGACACTAGGAAGAGAACAATTTTTTGATGGCCTCTGGATCAAGCCTCTTTGATACACTAGATGCTACAAAATATTTGAATGTGAGATGTTCCCTTCTATATGACACTAGGAACCGAACAATTTTTAGATCAGGCCTCTACAGTTGTGCTCCATAGTTTACATAACCCGGCAGAGTTTTTGCTTTCTTGGCCTTTTTTCAGAAAATATGAATGATAACACCAAAACCTTTTCTCTACTCATGGTTAGTGGTTGGGTGAAGCCATTTATTGTCAAACAACTGTGTTTTCTCTTTTTAAATCATAATGACAACTCAAAACATCCAAATGACCCTGATCAAAAGTTTACATACCTCATTTTTTAATATCGTGTATTGCCCCCTCTAACATCAATGACAGCTTGAAGTCTTTTGTGGTAGTTGTGGATGAGGTTCTTTATTTTCACAGATGGTAAAGCTGCCCACTTTTCTTGGCAAAAGCCTCTAGTTCCTGTAAATTCCAGGGCTGTCTAGCATGAACTATGAGCATGAGATCACCCCAGAGTGGCTCAATGACATTAAGGTCAGGACACCAAGATGGCCACTTCAGAACCTTCACTTTGTTCTCCTGTAGCCAATGACAGGTTGCCTTGGTCTTGTGTATTGGATCATTGTCATGTTGGAATGTCCAAGTACATCCAGCTTCTGAGCTGATGAGTGAAAATTTGCCTTCAGTATTTGCTTATAATGTGCTGCATTCATCTTTCCTTCAACTTTGACCAAGTTTCCTGTGCCTTTGTAGCTCACACACCCCCTAACATCAGCAGTCCACCTTTGTGCCTTACAGTAGAAATGGTGTTCCTTTCATCATAGGCCTTGTTGACCTCTCTCCAAATGTAGCGCTTATGGTTGTGACCAAAAAGTTAAATTTTAGTATCATCAATCCAAATTATCTTGTTCCAGAAGTTTTGAGGCTTGTCTCTGTGCTGCTTTGTGTATTGTAGGCAAGATATTTTGTGGCATTTGCACAGAAATGGCTTTCTTCTTGCGACTTGACCATGCAGCTTATTTTTCTGCAAATGCCCCCTTATTGTGCATCTTGAAACAGCCACGCCACTTGTTTTCAGAGAGTCCTGTATTTCAGCTAATGACCACATGTTGAAGGGCGGAGTGATCAGTTAGAGAGTTCACATACAAATAACTAAAGACTGACTGGCATTTCCAAGCAAATATGACAGGTGCAAACTAGGAGCAGCCACCTCCAAATACAATAAACAAAAAAACTGTTCCCTTGATTTCCACTCTGTTGTTTTGTGAATTTTGTTTTATGATTGCAGTTTTCTTTTATCCCTGTCTGATTCCCATGCCTGTCGAGTTTTATGTTATCCTATACACTCCTGTCCCATACATCCCTGAGGCACGAGACCTCAGCATCTCCACCTTCAGGACTAATCTGGCGAATAGGGATAGTCTAAGGTCTTCCAAGCTTCAAGGACAGGGAAGGAGCTCATTGCCCTGGGAAATCCTACTACAGGATTGTGAAATATATGTCCTATCAGAGAAATCTGCTTCTTTCTCCAACAGGACTGAGCTTACAGTTTCCAAATTCTCAACTCATAGGTAAAATCTGTTTTCAGTGATTACAGGCTTTCCCATTGCCAAGATAGGAGATGACATCTGCTATTAACATTCTATGTGTGAGGAGGGAGATTGGAGGAGCTTTGCCTCTAGCTCCCCTCTCCATGGAATGTTATCGGTAGTAACTGCCTTCTCCTACCTCAGTAAAGGAAAAGTATGTATTCACTGAAGACAGATTTTACCTGAGAATTGAGAATTTGGAAAATGGATGAACAGTCCTGTCGGAGAGTTAAACAGGTTTCCCTTCTAAGATATATTATGATGTTTCCTTTTTCCATGTGCGTTATTTATTTATGAAATAAAAATTAAAACTCTTTAAGTGAAAACCCTATTTTGCATTGTGCATACTCTGCATTGACTTTATATTACATGGTGATTCTTGTTTTTTTTTTTTTATAACCGGCTGTAGTCCGTTACTGAAGTGTATGTGTGGGCTTCTTTGGGCTTCCCATAGTTATTCTACTAATGGGAGAAGTTTGTGAAATTTGTCAATGTTTATAAATGTATGTGCATCGTTGTGTACTATTTAATTTAAAAATTATATTTGCATTCTTGTTCTTCTGGGTGTGCATTGACCTTACCACGTGGTTGACAGCATCCTTTTTTTGCACATTTTGCCTATTTATGGTACCTTTCCTGCCTTTTCTTATGAAAAAAAAATCCATTAAATACTATAAATGTCATTAAAAAAACACATTTCTTTGCAATTGTTAACAATAATAATGAGGTCTAGTTCCGTAAGTATCTGTGCCATAAATTCAAACCCAATCTTTTCACTAAACAAACATGACGCTCCTCATCATTTTTTTGTAAATTGCCTTGACTTAAAAATATTCTGTTCTGTTCTCTTCTAAACCCATTAAAATACATTTTTGTAATAATTTTATTTTAATATCCAAAAATAGATTTTTGTTCTTGCTGTGTTTTCCTTCAGGGAAAAAAATACCTGGGGTTATATTTTTATGAAAATGAACTGTCTTGTCCATAATGGATTCCTTTTAAGTAGGCCAACTGCAGCTCTTCAGACAATTCCCACAGTAGCGTAGCCAATTTATTGTTAAATCGCTGCCTTTCTTTAATGCTAACAAGTTAATGTCTCATTGTTCAATATTATTACATCTGATCACTGTACACAGCGCCCGGGAGCGAGGAGGACATTTGAATATCACATCAGAGTTTCCTGTTTACATAAATGTCTAATTCTAAACTATTACAAGCGGCATGAAAAGTAATACATTAATTCCATAACAACATTTCTAGTATTGGTGAATAATATTTTAGATAAGCCGGAATAAATATGTATAATTCGTAAAAACTCTTTTGAAGAACATTTAAAGCAGGAGAATGCGCCATGTGCAATCACATCATAAGCGGAAAGATTACATTTAATTATATATTCATTTAAAAGAGTTATCGTGTAAGCCACATTGCATAATAAAAATCGGAGAATATTTGAAAATGCTTTTGATGTAATGATATTCTGAAACATTTTCTGTATTTATGCTATCTTGTCCTCATTTACATTTATTTAATAAGGCAGAGGCAATTCTTTCCCTGCTTGTCAGATATCTAGTGTTATGGAGAACAAAAGAAGGGAAACATGTGGCAGAGTGATTAATGATCACGATTAACTTCCTGCAGATTGTGGTTTTATGCCCCTGTGATTCTCTTGTCATTATCCAGACCAGGAAACAGCATTTCTTGAGATAGACATGCAGCTTTATAACACAAATCTTCAAGCTTATTATTATTTCATTAAGAGGTTGATACCATAAAGTATTGTAATTGCAAGGCATGTAACAGTTCAAGAGATTGATTTTGGATCATAAGAATTGTATGAAGTGGCTCTACAGTATATCACCCACAATGTGTTGCTTCCCTAATGCTTACACACTAAATCATTCCATAAGCCTTAGTAAATTTGACATATATTTTAATGGTTAACAAACAGTAGTATAATATAGATGTATTGCACCCATTAATATTTTTCAGGTCTGTGACAATTTTATTATACTGTAAGCATTTTTAACAGTTACATTTGCTACACTTTAATGTGTGTTAGGACACAACTGAACTGATCATTTATTTAGCATAAACCAAAAGAAAGTGATTTTTACATGCAAAATCCAATGCTGACTAATTTCACAATATCTATGGCTTTCCAAGCTTTATTTTTCTAATAGCTTCAGCTAACATACAGAGACATACATGTAAAAGATAACATTCTGGCTGCCAATAGTCACAAGCATGGAGTGCTTAGGAGTTCAGTACCTGCACTCAATAAAAACACAATATGCTCACCATTGAAAAATTAGAATGGGGGACACATAGTTCATCACACTATATGCATCACAGCAACTTTGATTTTATGCTTAGCCTATACCCTAACCTTGAATAGTGCTTTATGTGTGCCTACTTAGAAATACTGAAGACTATTAGTGTTCACACATAGAACAGTACCCCTTCTCATGGACTGTACAGTGCCCTTTATACATGAGGATATACCCATTGTTCCACACATATTATATTGCCCTCACAGTGCCCACCACACTGTATGAAGGCCAAACACTTCCTATGCTGTTTCATGCCCTTCACATACACACAACGACAGTGTGATATGCACCAAGACCCTGTCAGACAGTGAAATTTCCCTTACAATGCACACACTCCGCTCTGCTACATTAACACACAGTCCTGCTACATCAGCATAATTCAGTTCTGTTACATCAGCACAGAGCTCTGCTACATTAAAATACACACACTCAGCACTGCTATATCCTCATACACTCAGATCTGATACATATTAACATACAAAACTCTGCTAAATCAGCCTACAATGTTATAATATCAATACAAGCACACACTCAGCTTTGCTATATAAACATACATGCAGTCTGCCATGCTAAATATAGACACACACTGTATGATGACCCCTACATACCAATACCCCCAATGAGATACCCCCACAGATCCTGTCAAACAGTGAAGCGCTCCTTAAAATGTTCACATTCAGCTTTGCTACATAAACACACAGTCCTGCTACATCAGCATACTTCAGTTCTGCTACATCAGAGCACAGATCTCTGCCACATCATTAACAAATCCAACTCTGCTAAATCTACATGCAACTTTGTTAAATCAAAATAAACACACACTCAGCTCTGCTATACAAACCTACATCAAGCTCTAATAAATACACACATGCTCAGCTCTGCTGTAAACACAGATACTGACCTCTGACACAAAGTCACACAAACACACTTTCTCTGTGCCCTGCTACTCTTCCTCTTCTTTGCTGTCAGACATGCGACCTAGCAGGACCTTCAGTGTTTATACTGACTGAATGATGGAGGAAGGATCTGTTGGCTCCCTCCTCCACCATTATATTCAACTGAATCTGTGTCTTCAAGAACTGAAGTTGGGACATACCCATGATCTCCTTGTCAGTGGAATAGCTCCCAAATTTGTGACAGTATTGATGGATCCGGGACTGTTTGGAGGTATAATAATAATAATAATAATTTTTATTTATATAGCGCCAACATATTCCGCAGCACTTTACAATTAAGCGGGGACATGTACAGACAATAAATTCAATACAAATTAAGACAATTTAAACAGTGACATTAGGGGTGAGGTCCCTGCTCGCAAGCTTAAAATCTACAATGTGTCATTCTTGCAAAATAGCCATCAAAACAAAAATGAAAAATTTATTTTTCTGGAATTATTTAAACAACAATGTTTGATTTGGCTTAATCACTGTTTTACAGAAAAAGTAATATAGCACTCAGTAGCCAAAGACTCGGCTAATTTGTCTCTCCTCTACTTGCTGACAAAATAGTCCCCTTAAAAATTTTTTTTACAAAGTATCTTTTCAGCTTTATTTCCAAGCTTCGGCTGGGATCACACATGTGAGAAATATGGCCGAGTCTCGCATGTTAATACCCGGCATAGCTGCAGTCACTCAGGAGCGGAGCGTGCGGCTTCATGTATTGCTATGCTGGCGCACGCTCCGCTCCTGAGTGACTGCAGCTATGCCGGGTATTACCATGCGAGACTCGGGCATATTTCTCGCATGTGTGAACCCGGCCTACCTCAGAGTCTCATGTGATCTCTATGAAGAGATTTGAATATGGGAAAATGATAAAACATTCCTAATAATCTGTGCTCAGCTCAATTTCACATTGCTGTACACTTTTAACATTAAGTGGTGCTATACTTTGTAGTTAAAGGGAACCTGACACTAGAAACTTGCAAATATGTGGTTAATCTGTAGGCTACTAGGGTTATTTACCAGCCCGGCCCGGCGTCCACACTTTGCCGAATGCTCTTGGGATAAAATAAAGTTTATTTCCCCCCGCAGCATTCCAGTTTCAGTCATGAGGGTGGCACCAGCATTAGTTCAGTCAACAATCTGAGTATAGGACCTGGGGCACAGTTACAGTCACTGCTCTGTATTCTCATAGCAGTGACTGAAACAGAACGCTGCTGAGGAAATAAATGTAATTTTCTCCCCTCAGCATTCGGCTAAGTGCGGGCAATGGACAGTTTAACAGCAATATTAACCTGCAGATGAACCCCACATCTGCAGGTTAATAGCATTTATTTTGCGGACAGTTTCCCTTTAAATGTTGTAAATCTTCAAAGGATCACTTTTAATATTTAGATAGCATTCTTTTCATGATCTATAAAATGAGTATGCAGTTTAATGGTGGAAAAACCTTTTTTAAAACATATCTGTCACCAGATTTCACAATGTAAACTGCAGACATAGCTAAATATATATCTTAGACATCATAAGACTGCTGTATTTACTATGAAAAGCCTTGCCAGCAAGGTTATATAATCCTTTTTGATACTTTAATTAAATCTTCAGCAATTTTGTCTGATTTGCAGTACCTTCTGCTGTTGAAATCTCACATTAACACCACATAATGGTCATTCTAGTGTGTTATCCATGTGCTGATGGTGGCTTTGATGCTATTTTTATGTACTGAAGGTTGGTCTGGTGATATTTTTTTTGCTTTTGGGATATATTTGTGTAATGATTTTGATCCTAGAGCTGCATACATGTGATAGTTGATAATGCTGGTGCTATTTTTATGAACTGATGATGGTGCTGGTGATAAATTCATGTATGGAAGTTTGTTTTGGTGAGGGATCTGTGTACTGATAGGGATTATAGCACTGTGTTCATATACTAATGGCTAGTGCTATTCACTAGGGATGAGCATACATGTTCGGTGATACTCGGCTATCACTAAGGTATCTAGGTGCTCAGATGTGTTCGGCAGTTAACGAGCCTTGGCTGGTACACAGATTTGAAGCTGAAATCTCTGCTTCACATGTTTTGAGTCTTAACATTGTTTTACATTTTTGTCTGGCGGCATTAGATCAATGTATGATTTTTTTGAGGTGGGGTCCATGCTATTTTTTTCAGTGTATTGCATGATCTGTCCCCTTTCTTGGACGAGCCCTCCTTCCATTTGGCACAGGTGATTTTAAATTGGCAGGAGACTGCAAAAGTGGGTCAAGCCTATATTTGCTCACATTTAGGAGCTTGTGGAAGGTGAGTCCCATGGCTCCTTTCACTTGGTGTTTTTGTTGTGTGGTAGCAATTGTTGCTGTGGTATTGTGCCTGTGGGGCAGTGCAGTCTGCAGTAATGGGGACACAGTCTTGCAGCATAGGTTCTGTAAGGTGTAACGGGGGCCAGGGTGGTAGCCGTACCGAGGGATTGCTGCTGCTTCCTCATCACACCCAGACGCTCCGCTGCAGAAATATCATGTCCATTTTGTGGTGTGCTGTGTGTGTAATGTATTTCACCCACCTGTGGGTCAGAATCCTTCACAGCATACAGGGCTCCAATCTGTCGCAGACACACACAAATGTTCTCAAAGTTCAAGTTCATTTTCAATAAAACTTTACTTAACTCATGCATCTTCATAACAGTTACAGTCCATCCATTTTCCCAATACATGAGTAATCCATCTCCTGTGTTTTCCCTGGTCTGCTCCCTCAGCTTTTCTTCCTGCACCGTGGCTCCCAGGCCCGCAGCTTCCTGAACCGTCCAGCTAGCTGATACTGAGTGCTCCCCGTCCACTTTCCCCATCTTGGGTGAAAATTCAGGTTGTCTCCGCAATTCCTGTTCGGACCGTAAGTCCCGGACGTCACGGGAGGTAACCCACAGACTAGCCACTGATTCTTCCAGGCTGCCTCGCTCTCTTAACTCTACACTGTTGCTCTGTTCTGCTTTCTGTCACGACTCCTTCTAGAACAATTCTCCTCACACAGCTTTAGCTCCTCCCACTACCTGAAATTTACCTCAGGAAGGCACTCTCCCTGCCACTACACTGCCTCCGCCCCCTTTCTCAACTGTCACTACTCTGACTGAAACCAGTTCTCCACACAATCTAATCTCCTACTCTACAGTGCCCCCCTTAACACTAACCCGTAACTACACTGCCATAACCCTTACCAGTGCTGACCTACCACTGCCACTGACTGTCCCTATTCCTGTCCCTAACACACAGATATCGGAACAGTGTCAGCCATTATCATATTAAACAGTGTCAAATATAAACTACACAGGGCACACAGCAAACACAAAAAGTACCCAGTTTCATTAGATAGGCATGCACAGGAATGCAGGGCTCAAACCAGCCGCCTGCATACCCCCTTACAAAGGCACCAGGTTACCCACCCTGCTGGTGCATTGTTGCTGCTTTGGTGGTTTGTACACAACGATGCACCTTTAAGGCATTTAAAAGCTAGGGACCACAATAAATGCTAGGACCGTGACATGGCAGTGGGATTCATACAGTCTGTTACAATTTTAAACTAAGAATCTCATGTTCAGAAATATATACACTGCTCAAAAAATAAAGGGAACACTTAAACAACAGAATATAACTCCCAAGTAAATCAAACTTCTGTAAAATAAAACTGTCCACTTTGGAAGTAACACTGTTTGACAATCGACTTCACATGCTGTTGTGCAAATGGAATAGACAATAGATGGAAATTATTGGCAATTATCAAGACACACTCAATAAAGGAGTGGTTCTGCAGGTGGGGACCACAGACCACATCTCAGTACCAATGCTTTCTGGGTGATGTTTTTGTCACTTTTGAATGTTGCTTGTGCTTTCACACTTGTGGTAGCATGAGACGGACTCTACAAACCACACAAGTGGCTCAGGTAGTGCAGCTCATCCAGGATGGCACATCAATGCAAGCTGTGGCAAGAAGGTTTGCTGTATCTGTCAGCGTAGTGTCCAGAGGCTGGAGGCGCTACCAGGAGACAGGCCAGTACACCAGAAGACTTGGAGGGGGCCGTAGAAGGTCAACAACCCAGAATCAGGACCACTTCCTCAGCCTTTGTTCAAGGAGGAACAGGAGAAGCACTGCCAGAGCCCTGAAAATGACCTTCAGCAGGCCACAAATGTGCATGTGTCTGCACAAACGGTTAGAAATTGACTCCATGAGGATAGTCTGAGTGCCTGACGTCCACAGATGGGGCTGTGCTCACAGCCTAACACCATGCAGGAAGCTTGGCATTAGCCACAGAACACCAGGATTGGCAAATTCGCCACTGGTGCCCTGTGCTCTTCACAGATGAAAGCAGGTTCACACTGAGCACATGTGACAGACGTGACATAGTCTGGAGACACTGTGGAGAGAGATCTGCTTCCAGTAGCATCCTTCAGCATGACCGGTTTGGCAGTGGGTCAGTAATGGTGTGGGGTGGCATTTCTTTGGAGGGCCGCACAGCCCTCCATGTGATCGCCAGTGGTAGCCTGACTGCCATTAGGCACCGAGATGAGATCCTGAGATCCTTTGTGAGACCATATGCTGCTGCGGTTGGCCCTGGGTTCCTCCTAATGCAGGACAATGCCAGACCTCATGTGGCTGGAGTGTTTCAGCAGTTTCTGCAAGATGAAGGCATTGAAGCTATGGACTGGCCTGCCATTTCCCCAGACCTGAATCCAATTGAACACATCTGGGACACCATGTCTCACACCATCCACCAACATCACATTGCACCACAGACTGTCCAGAAGTTGGCGGATGCTTTAGTCTCTGTCTGGGAGAAGATCCGTCAGGAGACCATCTGCCGCCTCATCAGGAGCATGCCCAGGCATTTGTAGGGAGGTCATACAGGCACGTGGAAGCCACACACACTACTGAGCATCATTTCATAGTCTTGAGGCATTTGCATTGAAGTTGGATCAGCCTGGAACTTCATTTTCCACTTTGATTTTGAGCATCATTCCAACTCCAGACCTCTGTGGTGTATTAGTTGGTTCCCTTTATTTTTTGGAGCAGTGTATTTTTGTCTAGTGGCATTAGATCAATTTATGATATTTTGGAGGTGCATTCCATGTTTTTTTTACATTGTATTGCACAATCTGTTTCATTTTTTGGACCAGCACTACTCCCATTTGGCACAGATGATTTTAAATTAGCAGGAGACAGCAGCAGTGGGTCCAGCCTTTTTTTTCTCTCATTTGAGAGCAAGTGGAAGGTGAGTTTCATGACTCCTTTCACTTGGTATTGTTGCTGTTTGTTGGCAATTGTGCTGTGGTTTTGTGCTTATGAGTTGGTGTGTTCTAGAGTCATGTGGACTCAGTCTTGCAGCATGGTTGCTGTGAAGCACCAGCCTGCCTTTCCTGCTGGTCATTGCTGCTGCTGTGGTGTCATGTCCCCCTGGAAGACGTGGAGTTAGAAGGTCACATTGGGTAATGATTTATAGGTTTTTCTTTAGCGATGGAGTGATTCAGGTACAATTTTATATGACTTTGGTTTCCTTTGGTGCTGAGAGGGTTAAGGACTATTTCCATGCTGGCTGAGACCATACAGCCTGGTTTTCTGAGCTGCAACTGCTTATCATTTACTCCCTCTATACATACTGGCTCTGGGCAGTTGGTCCCTGCTGAGGAAAGATTTGCCTTCCTGTGCTGAGTTCTAATGCTAAGTGGTTGGAGTTAAGTTTTTGTAGTAGTGATTTGTAATTTGCTGTTGTACGTTTGTGTTTATCTCCTTTATTTTTTTAGCAATTTCAACATTTTCTTTGCTCCCCAGACCTCCTGGTAGGGTAAGACACAAAAATGCTTGGAGTTCCCATTGAACTTGATACTTGAAACAAGCACACACGCATTAAGAATTGCTCAGTTTGAGTAATGAGCATTCAAGAATTTTAGTATTCGCTCATCCCTACTTGATACATGTACTTATGATGGTTCTGGTGATAAATTTGTTACTGATAGTGGTTCTGATGTTCTATTCATATATTTATGCTTTAGGTGCTTTATTGCTATACTGAAGATGGTTCTAATGATGAATTCATATATTGAAGGTAGTACAGGCGATGAGGGTTGAGGTGCAGTATTTATGTACTGGTGATGGTTCTAATGATATATACATATACAAATATTGATTCTAATGGGGTGTCTGTATATTGTTGGGTATTCTGGGCCTGTATACTTGTGCTGTTAATGGTGCTGGTGCTGCATTCATGAAACAATGATTCTGGTGATGCATTTCTGTACTGATGTTCTATTTAGTGCTGTTTTCATGTTGTTGTGATGGTTTGGTGCTGTATTCTTGTACTAATGATGGTCGTCATAATGCATTAATATATTGATAATGATTCTTGTTAGGAGTCGAGTTCCCGCTGCTGCACATGGGGAATCTCGAACCATGTCTGCTGCAGTCTCTCATTCTGCATCAGTCGCAGTGGAGCCTGCTCAGCAGAGACGTCGGTCCCAGCATCTCACTCAGTCTGATTCTGTGCAAAGGGTTACTGCTGCCTTTCCAGGCTCTGCCATTGTATCCTGTACTGATCAGCGGCGAGCAGACATCTCTGGGACTAAGTCCTGTTTTTTCCCTTCTGAGCATGTCCAAAGGAAGACCTCTCAGTGGAGGTCTGAGGTCACATGCTCAGGTACTGCAGCAGCTCCTATTGGTCTTCTAAGAAGGTCCTGAAGTTGCTCAGTTACTGTAGCAGTTCTCATTGGTCCTCTAGGAAGGTCCTGAACTTGCTGCAGCTATGAAAGGTTTGTATGGCCACACGGCCATGCGCTATTATACTCTTGTTCACTTCTGTGTGTTGTGAGTGAAAGTCGCTCTTTAAACATCTCCTCCCTTGTGTCTGAATGCTCACGTAAGGAGGATGATTGTAATCTAGCGCCCGACTTGTTACCAACACTAGTACACAAACAGTGTCTATTTCTGTGACCGCCAGTGCAGCGCCGTGCGCTCTCTCCGCACGATCCTAACCCAAGTCTGGGTAGTTTGTGGAGTCCGCCAGAGTGGCACTGCATGCACTCTCATGCTACTTTATTATTATTTCTAATAAAACAAACCCAAGATGAAAAATAACTGACGAGTGTTCTCCCACATGCTCTCAACCCCTGTGGGGAAGCCACTATAGGAGACACAATTATAGAAAAAGGACACTCCTGCTATATGGAAAAAAAACAGAAAAAATTGGAGTGCATGTCCAAAAGAAGTAATAATATCAAATTTTATTAAGTTACACAAGTAAGACAAAAACATGTATCACAATACTTTTATAAAACGGTATATAAGACTTCAGACAAAGGTAGGCAGTACAGACCGAAAAACAGTGCTGTTCACTAAAAAACACCATAAATACAAAAAATCATATGCATAATACAAAAAGTGAAAACGGGCACCGAGTCTAGGATCAATGAGGCCGTGTAAGAAAAGTGCAATAAGCCCTGTACACAGGCTCGTATATTCATTATTAATTGGAATATTGAACTTTTGTATTTGGTAGAGGAAGAAAGGTGGGAGGCTTACCTCAATGTGCCGTGCGATTTATGTAGATCCTGTAATCTCATTAAATTCTACCTGTTACATTTTCAGTATTCAAAGAGGTATCACTGTGCTTTACCTGTGATGTTACATAGGACTGCAGTAACATCTACTATACATTCCCTAAACAGAAATGTGTTTTCATTTTGGTCACAATTACTATTATTTTATATATGAGGAGGGGCAAATTTTGTAAGATAGGGGATGATTTGAAAAGGAGAGTGGTTTTCCTCATACAGGGAACTTGTTGAAAATTTGAATGCCACTTCTTGGAATAGCAATAATGCAATAGCTTCTAAAAGGGTGTAGATTTGCAGGTACTTGGAAGCGTATCTTTGTACATGTTAATGTGTTAGTGAAAGGAAAAGACTCCAGCAATAATAAAACTTTTTTACAAAATTTATTGACAAAACTTTTGAAGTTTGCTTAATACCAGCATGATGGCAATGATTGAATCCACAAAAGCAGATGATTTCTATGTATACAGTATATAAATGTACAGTGAACACACACACACACATATATATATATATATATATATATATATATATATATATATATATATATATATATATATATATATATATATTAGAATTGTTCCATGGCTTACAATATGCAAGTTTCATCCAACAGTACTTGCATGAGTTGAAAATCAAATATTCAGATGTTTTCCTTATTTTCATTTTAATGCAAACAATAGTCTCAAATCTTTGCATGCAGACCGTATTTTTTTCCAGGTTTTCACAAGTTAAAGGTCTTTCAGGTATCAATTAGTCCTCTCTACACTAATACCACATATACGTTTGTCATGTGGCTGTCGCTTTCTTTTTTTACATTGTTTATCAAGCAGAACTGTGTTAATGCTCTTGTCAACCTGCATAACATCCCTGTGTTGCACGGCAGATCACCATACAACAATACGCTAGAGAAAGAAACATGCACCGCTTGACATGTTTGAAGTGAGAATCTTTATATTGTTTGAAAAGTCATGATATTTGTTAATTTTTTTATGTTTGCTGCAGTTATGTCAAATTGTTTCTTATTTTTCATTTGAAGGTTAGAATAATAATGTTCTTCTTTTGTAACATCACTTTGCTTTTTATTTTTCTGTTCTTGACTCAGTCGCTGTGATAAAATAATGCAAATTAATTTATTATTGCGCACATCTGCTGAGCTTGCTTTTCAGACAAAATGTACGGAACCAGTGGGGCATCTACTTTAAAAAGAGAATCCGACTATGTTGTATTCAATTTTCTCAGTACTTGCTAAACTTTGCCTAATGATCCATCTAAGGTATTGACATCATACTTAATAGAGTGGCAGTGAAATGCCACAATGCCAAATAGGATAAGTCAGACTACAGCAGATTTAAGCTCTAGCACTGTGGATTTTTATATCATTTTTTATTTTTTTTCCCAAGTTGAATTGGAGTGTTCTCACTGTGACATTTTAATGCTTCTGTTAGCAAGCAGATTTCCTCCGTATAGTTTATAAAAAGAAAGCAGCAAATAATAAGCTTTTGGTAAAAACAGTACTAGAGCCATAGAGTACATCTGGATAGATTGCGTGCAGCAAGTCACCCTTGAAATAATAATAAGTATTTAAGTGTAGTTTATTTGATGAAATATCATTAATATTGTCAAAACGTGAATCGCTACGTGATGTTTAAACTCTGTAAAGAGCTGGAGAAATGCATTTAATATGACAAAGTATAAAAGAAATTATTACAAAATAATCACACAGTAGAAGATGAATGCTAATATATGACAAATTTTAGGCACACAGGATGAGATTTATGGAATTTCCTAAAAGAAAAACTTTCTTTGTTTCCCGTAGCAATCAACTACAGCTGAGCAATATTTTATTATTATTATTATTATTATTATTATTATTATTATTCCAACAGTAAAATGAAATTTGACGTTTTTTGCCTATAATGTCAAATCACAGAACAGTTATTGTTTGGTACAGTTTTGATAAATCTGCCCCATACTTTATATATTTGGGTTAAACAAGTTCACTATGTGTCCTTACTTTCATAAAGAAGGGATTCTAGTTTTTTTATCACATGGAAAAAAAATATTTTATATTACAGCAATATTAATAGGCAACATGCACATCATTTTAAATCTTTGCATGTGGAGAGCCACATTGGCTCTGTTCGTTCCAGCATTTCTGCCAATGTATGCATATGACATATTTCATTGGAGCTATTTTTTCAAGCATATAAGACATTTTTGAGTTGTTTATGTGTTTTATATGATTTTTCCCTAGAAAGTAAGTTATTCTCCTAAAGTATTTATATTACTCACTTATACAGCGCCATTCATTCCATAGCTCTTTACAGACATGATCGTCACTGTCCCCATTGGGGCTCACTATCCAAGTTTCCTATCAGTATGTTTTGGACTGTAGAAGGAAACCAGAGAATCCAGAGGAAACCCACACAAACACATTGAGAACATACAAACTCTTTGCAGATGTTTTCCTTGGTGGGATTTGAACCCAGGACTAACCCAGTGCTAGCCACTAAGCCTCCAAGATGTGGCCAGTTCTTTGCTGTTCTGTAGCTGGCCTGATTTCAATTTCCAGAGACTTGACTTGAGAGTTAATTCATCAGCTCCGTCCTATATGTGCATGGTGCAGTGGACCTACTTACATTTTGGTCCTGTGTAGCCCTAGAGATTACACTTGGTATTTTACCTCCTGGTTTTGGACTTCTTGTCTTCTTTTTATGGTTTAGATGCTTGGCCACAAATCATTGGAAATAGTCATAATGCTGACAATAATGAATATTTATTAGTATTATATCATAAATGTCAACTAACCACTCTGTTCTTCATGACTTAATAACCTTACTTTCAGTCCTTTGGAGATAAACTTGACATGGGTAATTTAATGACATATAGGCAGACCGAGCTACAGCATCAATTATTTCACAGCTCTCACATACAGTACTTTGATTTCTGCACTCTGGAGATAACTTTAGGGGAGTGATACTCTTGCTAATTATCAGCAGTGATTTTGTCAATAAAAGGCACAGATGAAAAATGCTCTAGATATGTTTTCATAGATAGCAATTAAATTTTATGGTAAGGTGTCAGACCAGCAATTTCCCTCTAGTGATCTACATTTCTTGGTGCCTGTGAATTAGCCCTGCAGCATAATGTTACAGAAAAAGAGAGCTCTGTGTTAATTAATTCTCGCTCACAGCTTCAGTTCTCCAGAATATGTGCAAGGTTGGTATAAAGTATATAAAGCTTCACATAGGTCTTTTTTTTACTTCAATTTAATAAATATCTAAGTGCTCCCTCTGACAGGAATTCTAGAGTAACAACTATAGAAACTACTCAGCCTACAGTGATAGTGTGCTCATGATAGATTAGTTGCCTTATAGTGCCTTCATATAAGATTACAATTTGACATGTATATGTATTGAAAATGTTGGGCTTAAGATCACACACATAAAGCTGGAGTTCCGATACAGGCGGATATATTTTTCTATATGCAAATTGAAGAGATGATAATTTGCATATGATATGGCCTCAAAATCAGGCTTGAGGTTTAGTAGTATTCCCCACTGAAAACAATTAGTATCAGACAATGTACAACCATATGTGCACTGAAGCATTCTCAATAGCTTTTTGTGTGTGCTCTGAAGCCAACATTTTCAATAAATATGCATGCCTAATTTTATTTTTGTATGAAGGCACTATAAGGCTACCAATCTTTTTTGTGCGCACTATCACTGTAGGTTGAGTAATGTCTATACATATTACTCTAGAATCCCTGTCACTTAAATAATCCCAATACCGCCTACTAAACGCAGGCTCACAATTTCACATTTTCCAATTTTAGCAACAAGTGGATTGGCCAGATTACCGGTAGCTGGGTTAAGAGACTAGTCAGGAGCGCCAATGTAGCCATTTATATTCATTCACTGTAATAAATAGTAGTCTTGTCCATTTTGACTTCCTTAACCTTTGATTTATTACATAGTCCTTTGAAATCTCATTTGCCATGTTAGATCACTAGATACTGCCAAAAACTGACCATTCTGTGTCCATTAACTGATCAATATTTCTGCATTGATGCCAATTTATTTTCTTAACCTAAACCACATTTCAGAGTTTTTCAGCTTTCAAAAGAATAATTTATACAACCAATGGATGAATTTAACGTCAAGTAATAAGCTTTTATTTTCATAATATGGATAAGCGACAAAACTTCTGTCAGGGAGTATACGGTAATAAATAAACAGATTTTTTGGGGAAGTGCTGCTTTCTAAATTACCTCCATTTTTCTCTGTTTCCTTAAGTATATATACCCTAATACCACCTACATGTAGAAATTCTACAAGTCAATATTGACTGCTTAATTAGCCCTGTCACTTGACTCAAGATAAAAGCCCATTTCTATTTGTAGCAACATATTTCTGGGTGTTGCCCCTCCACAGTGCAAATCAGGACATTTGATTTGGTTAATTGAGAGGCCTTTGACTGGGGTCTAAGAGATATCTAGTGGATTTTCTAGTGTAAAGAGACTTTTAGTTGATCAAATGCTCCTCTGGAATCTGTCAATGGGTTTTTATTATTTGATCTGAGAGTAGGAAAATAGTGAGCCTAATTCCAACTTTAAAATCACAGCAACAAGTTAAAAACAACAATAAAAGCATTAAAATACATTTGAAAAGTCCATACATAAACCACAGGATAAAGCAAATTACGTTAATAAACAAGGAAAAAAAAAAATAATAATAATAAAATAAATTAGCAAATAATAAATCCAGAAATGTATAACGATTAGTGATCAGCGAATATACTCGTTACTCGAGATTTCTCGAGCATGCTCGGGTGTCCTCTAAGTATTTTTTAACCCCTTCACCCCCGGAGCTTTTTCCGTTTTTCCGTTTTCGTTTTTCGCTCCCCTCCTTCCCAGAGCCATAACTTTTTTATTTTTCTGTCAATTTGGCCATGTGAGGGCTTATTTTTTGCGGGACGAGTTGTACTTTTGAACGACATCATTGGTTTTACCATGTCGTGTACTAGAAAACGGGAAAAAAATTCCAAGTGCAGTGAAATTGCAAAAAAAGTGCAATCCCACACTTGTTTTTTGCTTGCCTATTTTGCTAGGTTCACTAAATGCTAAAACTGACCTGCCATTATGATTCTCCAGGTCAGTACGAGTTCATAGACACCTAACATGACTAGGTTCTTTTTTACATAAGTGGTGAAAAAAAATTCCAAACTTTGCAAAAAAATAAATAAATAAAATTGCGCCATTTTCCGATACCCGTAGCGTCTCCATTTTTCGTGATCTGGGGTCGGGTGAGGGCTTATTTTTTGCGTGCCGAGCTGGCATTTTTAATGATAGCATTTCGGTGCAGATACGTTCTTTTGATCGCCCGTTATTGCATTTTAATGCAATGTCGTGGCGACCAAAAAAACGTAAATCTGGCGTTTCGATTTTTTTTTTCATTACGCCGTTTAGCGATCAGGTTAATGCTTTTTTTTATTGATAGATCGGGCGATTCTGAACACGGCGATACCAAATATGTGTAGGTTGGGCTTTTTTTTTATTGATTTATTTTGATTGGGGCGAAAGGGGGGTGATTTAAACTTTTATATATTTTTTATTTTTTTCACATTTTTTTTTACTTTTTTTTTTAACTTTTACCATGCTTCTATAGCCTCCATGGGAGGCTAGAAGCAGGCACAGCCCGATCGGCTCTGCTACATAACAGCGATCATCAGATCGCTGTTATGTAGCTAAAATGCAGGTGTGCTGTGAGCGCCGACCACAGGGGGGCGCTCACAGCCACCGGCGATCAGTAACCATAGAGGTCTCCAGGACCTCTATGGTTACAATGGAGGAGCATCGCCGACCCCCGATCATGTGACAGGGGTCGGCGATGCGCTCATATCCGGCCGCACGGCCGGATGCGGTAGTTAAATGCCGCTGTCTGAGTTTGACAGCGGCATTTAACTAGTTAATAGCGGCGGGTGATCGCGATTTCACCCGCCGCTATTGCGCGCACATGTCAGCTGTAAAAAACAGCTGACATGTCGCGACTTTGATGTGCGCTCACCGCCGGAGCGCACATCAAAGCGGGGGTCCCGACATGTGACGTACTATTACGTCACATGTCGGGAAGGGGTTAATGCTCGGAGATTTAGTTTTTCTTGCCGAAGCTGAATGATTTACATCTGTTAGCCAGTGTAAGTACATGTGGGGATTCCCTAGCAACCAGGCAACCCCCACATGTACTTATGCTGGATAACAGATGTAAATCATTCAGCTGCGGCAAGAAAAACTAAATCTCCGAGCACTAAAAATACTCGGAGGACCCCAAGCATGCTCGAGAAATCTCAAGTAACGAGTATATTCACTCATCATCACTAATAAGGATTCAAACTAATGGATGAAACATGCATAGTGATGGCTGACCTAGGAATCATGATCCGTGCCACAACAGCGCACAAAAAATGATGAGTGAATAAAGTGTTGTGTGGATCAAGGTTAACATTAATGAATCTTCTCACATTTAATAAGATAATTTTTTAGGATATTTAATTCTCATCCCCTTTTTTCATTCATTATTTTTAACATTTCAGTCCTTATTAGTGTTGAGCGATACCGTCCGATACTTGAAAGTATCGGTATCGGAAAGTATCGGCCGATACCGGCAAAATATCGGATCCAATCCGATACCGATACCCGATACCAATACAAGTCAATGGGACTCAGGTATCGGACGGTATTCCTGATGGTTCCCAGGGTCTGAAGGAGAGGAAACTCTCCTTCAGGCCCTGGGAACCATATAAATGTGTAAAATAAAGAATTAAAATAAAAAATATCGCTATACTCACCTGTCCGACGCAGCCGGGACCTCGGCGATTGTAAGCGGCAGCGTTGTTTCTTTAAAATTCGCGCTTTTACTTGCTTACGTGAATTCCCGGCTTCTGATTGGTCAGGGCGGCCATGTTGCCGGGACTCGGACCAATCACAGCAAGCCGTGACGAAATTACGTCACGGCTTGCTGTGATTGGTCCGCGTCCCGGCAATATGGCGCCGTGACCAATCACAAGCCGTGACGTCACGGGAGGCTGGACACGCGCGCTTTTCAAAATAAGCGCGTGTCCAGCCTCCCGTGACGTCACGGCTTGTGATTGGTTAATGGCGGCCATGTTCCTGGGACGCGGACCAATCACAGCAAGCCGTGACGTAATTTCGTCACGGCTTGCTGTGATTGGTCCGCATCCCGGCAATATGGCGCCGTGACCAATCACAAGCCGTGACGTCACGGGAGGCTGGACACGCGCGCTTTTCAAAATAAGCGCGTGTCCAGCCTCCCGTGACGTCACGGCTTGTGATTGGTTAATGGCGGCCATGTTCCTGGGACGCGGACCAATCACAGCAAGCCGTGACGTAATTTCGTCACGGCTTGCTGTGATTGGTCCGCATCCCGGCAATATGGCGCCGTGACCAATCACAAGCCGTGACGTCACGGGAGGCTGGACACGCGCGCTTTTCAAAATAAGCGCGTGTCCAGCCTCCCGTGACGTCACGGCTTGTGATTGGTTAATGGCGGCCATGTTGCCGGGACGCGGACCAATCACAGCAAGCCGTGACGTAATTTCGTCACGGCTTGCTGTGATTGGTCCGAGTCCCGGCAACATGGCCGCCCTGACCAATCAGAAGCCGGGAATTCACGTAAGCAAGTAAAAGCGCGAATTTTAAAGAAACAACGCTGCCGCTTACAATCGCCGAGGTCCCGGCTGCGTCGGACAGGTGAGTATAGCGATTTTTTTTATTTTAATTCTTTCTTTTACACCTTTTTACATTAATGTTGTTTCGATACCGATATCCGATATTACAAAAATATCGGATCTCGGTATCGGAAATTCCGATACAGCAAGTATCGGCCGATACCCGATACTTGCAGCATCGGAATGCTCAACACTAGTCCTTATACATTTCTGGATTTATTATTTGCCATTCATTTTATTATTATTTTATCCTTGTTTATTAATGTAATTTGCCTTATCCTGTGGTTTATGTATGGACTTTTCAAATGCAGTTTAATGCTTTTGGTGTTGTTTGTAACTCGTCACTGTGATTTTAAATTGAGTGACACCCGCGTTCATCCTTGTGTCATATTTGAACTTTGACACGCCATGTGCCTGGTTTGGAATTTTTTTCAAGATACACAGCATAAAAGACAGCTATGACTTACAGTCCCACCACGTTTGTCCTAATGAAAAGGTCCGGCATGACCTTGAAACTCGTAGACTTACAAACCTGTTAAATAAATGTTTTGCTTTTAACAATATTCCATCTCAGCAGCGCATTAATGATACGTCCCTCTGTTTTCCTTTCACCAAGTGTTGTCTTCCCGACTGGTATCTGTGCAGCAGCTGATGTATGCTAATTGTGTGTCGCCTTAAGCAACTCAGCAAGGTGAGTGCATCTCTCCTTTACCTGACACTCCTGTGTTTTAAAATAAGAACCTGTTGCGCTTTGTTTCTTCCTAATTTTTTCTACTTCTTATTCCAACTTTGTATCATTTAGTTTACAGCCAGTGTGACAAAATCGGCATTCTTAAAGCAGTATTATATAGAGCTCCAAAGCAAACACCCCCCATGCCATGCTCTGTATGGATATAGTCTATTGACAGAAAGCTGCTTATCAGGGGTGGAGTCGGAACAGGAGGTGTGCAAGCACCTAATGGTACAGTGATAATTCACATGTGATTAAAGCTTCATTGTAAGTAAACACCAACACAAAGTAAAAATACTGACACATCATTGAAATCTGTGTTTCATCCCCTACTCCAGCTGTCTTCAGGTAACATACCAAAAACCTGCTGACGGATTACCTTTAAATATGAAAATTGCCACGTCAGAGAAGAAAAAGACTTGGACTCTAGATCCACGTATTGTAAGTAGCAAACCTACTAGTCAATATCAACTCTTTAATGAGTTTTACCACATGACTTAGGACAGAAGCCGAACCAGAATCTCTCTTTGCAGACACATGTTTCAAAGTGTTGCCCCTCCTCATTGTGGCAAGGATCATTAAAGGGTCAAAATTAACTTGTAGGATTGCTACTTCAATTAGTGGCACTAGAGTTCAAGCCCTCATCCTTTCTGAAAAGGCTGTTTACATATTTCATTTTTAAGAAGAGCAATGGAAGGCCTATAAGTCTTCTTAAAGTGACATGACAAGCATGAAACTCTACATTAGGAGAGATTCTCACTTGGCTTTTATTCTAAATTTTGACAAAAGTCTTTTTAAAGGGTATTGACTAGTGATTAGCGAGCACTAATATGCTCGGGTGCTCATTGCTCGGGTTGAGCAAATTGGAATACTCGGGTACTCGGACAGAACAACAGCCCAATGTAAGTTTTTACTGCGATCCCCCCGAGGGGCCTTTTAAGGTCTATAAATGTCTGAAAATGATGGAAACACTGCTCAAATGACATGGGAACATCTTGGGGATCACCCCGGAAGCATTTCTGACTCCTAGGTCACAGCTGTAATTATGTTGTCAGAGTTTCACACCATTTTTAAAGTTGTACCAAAAAAACATACAAAAACTAAACCAAAATGGATTTTGCTGGGAAATACGTTAAGGTACATCCTTTCCAGGGTAATGACTTGTATATAAGGCAAAATAATTAACCTCAGAACAAAATGTTCCTCCACCACTTGAGCTATATTTAACAACCCTAGCTGGCCATGTGGTGTGTGACACATAAGCAGACACATCTTGTTTCATTTATGAAGGTAGAACTCTTAAAGTCACAAAGCCTATTTTTAGAGGGGCATCAGGTGGCATTAATATTCTTAAATGGCCATATTAAACAGTGGGTCTCCTTTGCTGTTATTGCCTATGAAGTGAGTGGCTGGGCTGCCAAGAAATACAATGCACCCCAATACCCCTTTCACGAGAGGTACAGGAGGGATTCCTGAAAAAATATTGCATTGATTGCAAGGCCTGCTGGCTATCAAGTCATATGCACCCCAAGAAGCCTTTGAACCCAGGTGCTGGATGGCCACATGAAAACCCACTTCACATTATTCATTTTGTACTCCCACACTGTTTTCTTATGCAATGGCTGCAAGGCCTGCCCTGCTGCCAAGTCATATGCACCCCAATAAACCTTTGAACCCAGGTACTGGATGGCCACAGGAAAACCCGCTTCAAATTATTCATTTTGTACTTCCATACTGTTTTCTTATGCATTGACTGCAAGGCCTGCCCTGCTACCAAGTCATATGCAACCCAGTAAGCCTTTGTAACCACATACTGGATGGCCACAGGAAAATCCACTTCACATTATTCATTTTTACTCCCCTACTGTTTTCTTATGTATTGGCTGCAAGGCCTGCCCTGCTACCAAGTCATATGCACCCCAAGAAGTCTTTGAACCCAGGTACTGGATGGCCACAGGAAAACCCACTTCACATTCTTCAGTTGGTCCTGCCATGTGGAGGAAGGCCTCATTTCCCCATGGGGGGTAAATAAAAAAAAAAATGACTGGCATCATAAACACCCTTGCAAAAAACTATAGTGGCTGTAGCAGCACGGAACACGTTAACCCTGGTGTGATCTAGTGGCAGTGGATGATAAGACGTGGAGGAAGGCCTCATTAAAAATAGGCCCAATTTAAAGGAACGGGTTTCCTAGACTTGTAATGCCCATACACTAAGTGTATAGGCTGACAAACACTTCCCCATGGGGGTAAAAAATAATTTGTTTACGGGCATCATAAACACCATTGCAAAAAACTAGTGTGGCTGTAGCAGCACGCAACACGTTAACCCTGGTGATCTAGTGGCGGTGGATGATGAGACGTGGAGGAAGGCCTCATTACAAAATAGGCCCAATTTAAAGGAAAGGGTCTATTAGACTTGTAATGACCATACAATAAGTGCATGGGCTGACAAACATTTCCCCATGGGGGGTACATTTGTAAAAACATTTTTATGGGGATCATAGACACCCTTGCCAAAAAATTGACTGGATGTAGCAGTATAGAACACGCTCACCCTGGTGTTCTAGTGGTGATGGATGTTGAGGGTGAGGACAAGGAGGAGTAGTCACCAAACAGCCAAAATCAGGAAGTGTATACCCATGTGTGGGTGTGAAAAGTTGCATGGAAATACACCTCCCAGAAAGATACTGTATTGGATGTTATGTTTCACTGTCATTTGATGGTGTAGAGAAGTCTGGCCTAATCCAGCCCTTGTTCATTTTTATAACAGTCAGCCTGTCTGCATTTTCCATTGACAGGTGAATGCGCTTATATGTGTTAATTCCACCAGCGGCACTAAAAACCTGCTTTGACAAAATGCTAGCGGTAGGGCAGGCCAGGACCTCCAAGGTGTAGAGAGAAAGTTCATGCCACGTGTCCAGCTTGGATACCCAATAATTAGAAGGCACAGAGGAATCACGTAGGATGTTGGTATGGTCAGCAAGATACTCCCTTAGAATCTTAGAAAACATTCCATTCCTTGTGACATTACCCTGCACCTCAGGGCCAGGGCAATGGAAGGGTCTGAGAAAACTGTCACAGAACTTTGCCAGTTTTCCCCTGCCTCTGATGGATTGGAGTTGTGTCTCTCTCACCTGTACTCCTTGGTTGTCCAACAAACTGTTATGTCTGCCTCCAGCATTTTGAGATGGGAACTTTTTTACTAATTCTGCAACAATGGCCCTCTGGTTATGATGCACCTAATTACTAATCAGTAATGACTGTCACCCAACATTTTTACAATACGAGGGTCACGGCAAAGGTAGTGCAACATAAAGTCAGCCATGCGAGCCAGACTGGTAACAGGAAAGCCTTCTGTGTCCTCACCAACAGGACAACTGACAAAGGTGTCCTCCTCCTCCTCCTCTTCCTCCCTGTCCTCAGGCTATCCACGCTGAACAGATGGTATGACAATTGTGCTTGTAGTACCCTCTACAGTGCATGAAAGTAGCTCCTGTTCTTCCTTCTACTCCTCTTCCTCATTGTTAAACAAAGCAAATTAGGATGATATGAGGCTGAGCTGTGTGTAATCACCCTGTATGGTTCCTTGCGCCATCTCCTCCTGCTGTGCCTGCAATGCATCCTCTTTTATTGTGAGCAGAGAGCTTTTCAGAATGCAGAGATGGGGATGGTGACGCTAATTATGGCATCATTGCCACTCACCATCTTGGTGGACTCCTCAAAGTTTTGGAGGATTATGTCTGACATCCATGTCCACTCCTGAGGTCTTATGTGTGGAGTCTGATCTGAATAACAATGGCCTGGTTGATGCTGGTATTCAAACACTGCCCTCTTCTGCTCAAAAATCCTTTCCAACATCTGCAGTGTAGAGTTCCAATGCGTGGGGACATCACACACTCTTCGGTGAGCCAAAAGCTGCAATGGCTGCTGAAGCATGGCAAGGGTGGCTGAAGCTGTAGCTGACTTACTAACATGGGCATACCGGCGGTGTACTTTCACAAGCAGGTGTCGCAGCTCAGGGTAGCTTTTTAGAAACCATTGAACAATGAAGTTTAGCACACGGGTCAGGCACGACACGTGTGTCAGTTTGCCTTACCTCAGAGCTGCCACCAGGTTCCTGCCAATGTCACACACAACCATTCCTAGCTGGAGTTTAAGCGGTGTCAGCCACAGATCTGCCTGCTCTTCTAGAGCTGTCCACAACTCTTCTGCATTGTGCAGTTTGTCACCTAAGCATATTAGCTTCACCACAGCCTGTTGCCACTTGGATATGGCAGTGCTGCAGTGCTTCCAGCTTGAGACTGATGTACTCATTTCAGAGAAGGAGGCTGAAGAGGAGGAGGAGTTGCAGGAGCTTTAGACTGTGGGGCAACTCTGATTGACATAGGGACTGCAATCCTTAGCGTTGGGAGGAGGTGTTCCTTCCCAAGGTCAGACTGGGTCCCAGCTTCCACTATGTTAACCCTGTGTGCCGTCAGCGAGATGTACCGTCCGCCTCAAGCACTTTTTCACATGTCCTTGGTTAGGTGTACTTTCCCAGAAACTGCATTGTTGAGGGTAATGTTGTGGGACACGTGCTTGTGTAACATTAGGACAGCACAATGGGAGAAATAGTGGCAGCTGTGGACCGAGTACCTTGGGATGGCCGCTGCCATCAGGTTGCAGAAATATTCCATCTCCATGAGCCTAAAAGGCAACATTTCCAGCACAAGTAGATGAGAAATGTGGGAATTCAGTACTGTGGCCTGTGGGGCATTGGCTGCGTATTTCCGCTTGCTTTCCAAAGACAGGGGTATGGACAAGTGAAGGCTGTGCTGGGACAAGGATGTGGACGTGCTTGATGATGGTGCTATTTGAGTGTGGGCGATGGCAGGTGCAGGGCAGGAGTCATCTTTGCATGCACTGTTGACAGGGGATTGGTTTGCATGCACAACAGTGGAAGAAGCAGTGGTGTCACCCGCAGACACTGTTCCTAGAGCCTGGGATTGGGCCAACAAAGTCGGGTGCTTTGCTGCCATGTGCCTGATCATGCTGGTGGTGGTAAGGCTGGTAGTTTTTCTACCCCTGCTGATGCTGGCATGACAGGTGTTGCAAATGGCCTGTTTGGGGTTATCGGCAGAGACCTAACAGTTGAACTGGCAATTTCCATAATGTTGGTGTTACGGAGAACGGTTGCCTGCCTTCTGTCTGCTACCATCACAGTGCTTCTTCCTGCCTGAAGGGGTACTATGACTCCCTCCTCCTGTGTACTGCTTTCCTCGCCCTGCATGCCCTCCTTCCAGGGTGGGTCAGTTACTATGCCATCCATCATGTCATCTTCCACTACCGCACCCTGGTCCTCCTCCTGACTTTCTGTCAATTGTGTCTCATCATCGTCCACCTCTTGTGACCGTGGCTGGTTAAATATTAGGCCATCACTACATGGAATCTTATCTTGCCCTGCTTCAAGTGGACCAGGCGATAAGGCTGAATGTATAAATGGAAAAGTGAACAGCTCTTCAGAGTGTCCAAGTGTGGGATAAGTTGTCTCAGGGCACTCAGCATGGTGGGAGGAAGGAGGATGAGGATGAGTAATATGCGGTCCATATTCACAGCTACTCAGACTTGAGCGTGTGGAAGACAGGATGCTGGTGTAGGTGGCCAAGTAACTGGAAGTATTATCCGCTATTCAACCAACAACCTTTTCACACTGTTCTGGCTTCAATAGTGCTGTCTTGCTGTGGTCCCCTAGGACTTTAGGCACTTAGGTCCAGTGAGAAGATGTTGGTGTTTTTTGTGGCCCAATTTCAGGTAGCCCATGGCCTCGGCCTCAGCATGCACCATGACCATCACATCCACTCCCCCGTCCCTTGCCACGTGCCTTGCCCATTTTAAATAGACTAGAATATTTAACACATTCACTACAAATGGCTGAATTGGGAACAAACTTGTATGTGATTCGTGTGTGGAAAAACCACACTTTAAACTATCTGGACTGTAGTTAAAAATGTTTTTGTGTTATCAAATTTGTGTCAATAAGTAGGGTAACAGAGAGCAAAAACACTAGAATATGTAGGCCTAAAATGGCCACATTTTTTGCACAAATAGATGAGGCCTGTCATGGAAATACCACACTGCCAAATCTGTGGCCTTTTTTTTTATGTTTGCTAAATAGTGCTGTATGTAAGTAGTGTAACAGACAGGAAAAAACTGAAATAACGGCCTAAAATGCCCAAACTTAGAGCACTCAGATATATGAGGCCTGACACGGAAATACCACACTGCCAAATATGTGGCCTGAATTTTTTATTTTTTTAAATGCAAAATAGTGTTGTATATAAGTAGAGTAACAGACAGGAAAAAACTGGAATAACAGCCTAAAATGCCCAAACTTGGAGCTCGCAGATATATGAGGGCTGTCACGGAAATACCACACTGACAAATCTGTTGCCTGTATTTTTTTTTAGGATTGCTAAATAGTGCTGTATATAAGTAGAATAATCGACAGGAAAAAAATGGAATAACGACCTAAAATGCCGAAAATTGGAGCTCACAGATATATGAGGCCTGTCACGGAAATACCACACTGCCAAATCTGTGGCCTGTATTATTTTTGAGGTTTGCAAAAAAGTGCTGTATATAAGTTGAGTAACAGACAGGATATACACTGGAATAACGGCCTAAAATGTCCAAACTTGGGGCACGCAGAAATATGGGGCCTGTCACAGAAATACCACACTGCCAAATATGTGGCCTGTATTTTTTTTTGAGGTTTGCAAAATAGTGCTGTATATAAGTAGAGTAACAGACAGGAAAAAAAACTGGAAAATGGCCTTAAATGCCCAAACTTGGAGCACACAGATATATGAGGCCTGTATTGGAAATACCGCACTGCCAAATATGTGGCCTGCATTTTTTTGAGGTTTGCTAAGTAGTGCTGTATATAACTAGAGTAACAGACAGCAAAAAAATGGAATACCGGCCTAAAATGCCCAAATTTTTAGCACACAGATGTACTAGGCATTTCACAGATATACCGCACTGTAAAATATGTTGCCTGTATGGTTTTTGTGGGGGGTTCAGCAAAATAGTGTCAAGAAATTGTGTAAGACATTAAAAAAATTCTACTCTACCGTACAACAAAAAAATGAAAGATTTTTCTGCGCACTCATAAGTGATTTTTGTGACCCATTATAATTACTGGATTTTCTTGCTGTGCTAGGAAAAGGATCTGGCTGTATTGTGCACTGTCAAAAAGCAAATGGAGAAAAAAAGGGCTCTGGATTGCTTTGCAATACAATAATCTCTATTAACCTGGCAAAAAGGGGATGGGTATATAAGGTCAATATATGCTATATGTAGCAGAAGCAGCAGCAGACAGTAATGGAATGGACCCCTTGATGTATGCAATGATATCTATATACACACATACAGTGCCTGCAGGTCTTGCACTGATATGTATAGAGAGACATACACTGCCCTGCCTACCTAACACTGCAACCTATATACTCCAGAATTAGTCCTTAAAAGGACTGTTGGTTTAGCTGGATTTGTGAATTCTATGTTGGTAGACCCACAATAACTAATAAATCTCCAAATCTGACACTATCTCAGCAGCAGCTCTCCCTACACTCTCTGATTCCGTAGTTGAATGTTTCAAGCAGGGCAGTGTCCGGTCTCTTATATCCCTGATGATGCTGTGCAGCCAGCCAATCACTGCAAGACCATAACAAAGATGGCTGCTGCGTTTCCGTGCCTGGCAGACAATCCATGCATGTTGATTGGGTCTCTAAAGACCTCCAAAAATGCAGGGTAGAGACCAGAGTTCCCGCCGAGTAATACTGGAAATGCTTGGTGCTAGCTGAGTTCACCAAGTACAGTGATACTCAGGCAAGTAACGAGCAGTGGTGAGCACGTATGCTCATCACTGGTATTAACTTGTATAATTATTATGCCCACTAAATGGCACTAGAGTTTGAGTCCTATTCAGTGTACTTTAACATTTAGTTACTCTTTAAGCTCAATGTGACTTACTGGTAACTTTTTCTTCTAGTTCACAAGTACACCCCATGTAATCTTAACACCTTAATGACAGCCGATATGCTTTGTAACGGCCGCAGTTAAGGGTACTTGTCTCTCAGCGCCGCTCTTTAATGGCACTGAGAAATAAGGCTATAGCGCCCATCAATGTCAGAAAATCTCCAGTGTCTCGGCTGCCAGGGGTAGCTGAGACCCCAGGGAGCATGATTCGGATCGGTTTTTAAAATCCCCAATGTTGCAAGAAAAAAAGGTCTGATTTCCCATTTATTTCTCTTTTCTCTGATATGATCTAGCACATCAGATGAGAGAGAAATAGGGTCCCCCAAGCTCTCCTGGAACCTCCAGAACCTCCTTCATCCTCTGGTCCTGTCCCCCAGCCCTCAATGTCTTCTTCCGGTAAGAAAATGGCCGGAAACATTAGGAAATTTTTCCTATTGGTTCATTTTTATCACTGTGATAGACCCTATCACAGAGATCAAAATAAAAGAATAATAAATCAACCCCCCCTTTATCACCTTAGTTAGGTAGAAATAATAAAATAAAAGTATATTTTTTCAATTTTTTCATTAGGGTTAGGGTTGGGGCTGGGGTTAGGGATGGGGTTAGAGCTATGGTTAGGTTTAGGGTTAGAGCTAGGGTTAGGGTTCATGCTAGGGTTAGAGTTGGGGCGGGGTTTAGGGTTGGTGTTAGAGCTAGGGTTAGGATTGGGCTAGGGTTAGGTTTGGAGCTAGGGTTAGAGCTAGGGTTAGGGCTGGGCAAGTGTTAGGGTTTGAGCTTGGTTTAGGGTTGGGGCTATAGCTAAGGTTAGGGCTGGGTTAGGGTTGGGGCTAGTGTTACGGTTAGGGTTAGAGCTAAGGTTAGGGTTTGGCTAGGGTTAAGGTTTGGCTAGGTTTTGGGTTGGGGCTAGGGTTAGAGTTGGGGCTAGGGTTGGGATTAGGGTTGTGTTGGGGTTAGGGTTGTGGTGTTGGGGTTTGAGTTGGAGTTAGAATTGGGGGATTTCCACTGTTTAGGTACATCAGGAGGTCTCCAACATGACATGGTTCCCACCATTAATTCCAGCTAATTTTGCATTCATAAAGTCAAACGGTACTCCCTCCTTTCTGAGCCCTGCCTTGCATCCAGTGGCTTTCCCCCACATTTGGGTTATTGGCATACTCAGGAGAAATTGCACAACAAATTTTGTGCTACATTTTCTCCTGATACCCTTGAGAAAATTAAAAAGTTTGGTTCCAAAGTAAATTTTTTGTGAGAAAAGTAAAATGTTCATTTTTTTCCTTCCACACTGCTTTAGTTCTAATGAAGCACCTGAAGGGTTAATAAACTTATTGAATGTGGTTTTGCACACCTTGAAGGGTGTAATTTTTAGAATGGTGTTACATTTGGGTATTTTCTGTAATATTGACCCCCAAATTCACTTCAAATATGAGATGGTCCCTAAAAAAATGGTTTGGTAAATTTTGTTGGAAAAATGAGAAATCGCTAGCCAACTTTTAACCCTTATAGCGTCCTAACAAAAAAAATATGTTTCCAAAATTGTGCAGATGTGAAGTAGACATGTGGGAAATGTTATTTATTAACTATTTTGTGCAATATGACTCTCTGATTTAAGAGCACAAAAATTAAAAGTTTGAAAATTGCAGAACTTTCAACATTTTTGTCAAATTTCCTTTTTTTCATAAATAAACACAAGGCATATCAAAGAAATTTTAACAATAACATGAAGTACAATATGTCTCTAGAAAACTGTCTCAGAATCAGTGGGATCTGTTGAAACTTTACAGAGCTATAACCTCATAAAGTGACAGTGGTCTGAAATGTAAAAATTGGCTTGGAAATTAAGTACAAATTTGGCTCTGTTACTAAGGGGTTAAGCTATGTTCACACAGAGTTTTTTAAGGTATTCAAAAATGATTAATTTTTAAATAAAAATATTTCCAGGAAATATTACTTTTTTGGATGTTTTTAGCTGAGTTTTTCTTTTCCTATTAAATTTACTAAATTGGTCTAAAGAGGTTTTGAAGAGTTTTGTAATAACTTTTTTTAATGAAGTCTTTTTATTTAGCCTTTTGATTTGATAGGACTTAATTTGGAAATTCTTCCTTTCGGATTCTTATTTTTCAAAGAAGTGACATGCTCTGTCTTTTCCACCAGATGCTTTTCAAAACCTCTTCACGGAAAAAAAACAACTCATATGAACAGCAAAGTGGATTAAAGGAGGCATAGATTCTCAAGAAAAGAGCATATATTTTTACCTCTATGAAAGTCACTAGTGCGGCTACACTTAAAATTAAATACTGTGAACAGTTTTTGGTTTTAGTGTATGAGAAGGACATAGCTGATCTTGAGCTGGTGCAGAGAAGAGCGACCAAGGTTATTAAGGGAATAGGTGAACTGCAGTAACAAGACAGGTTATCACATTTCAGCTATTCAAAGGCTTAGAGTAGATTGTATTTCAATTCATAAAGATCCAGAGAGTTCTAATATATGTTATACTATACAGTAGGTTGAACTCGATAAACTTATGTCTACCTTCAGCCTTAAAAACTCTGAAACTAATGATCTTTTTATATTTCAACCTGTATCCTTTATACCAAAAACTGCAATGTTTTAAAGAGCTTTCCTCTTAAATTAATTCATTCTAAGCCCCTTTTCATATTTAATATACTGATTGTAAACACAAGGAACTGTGTAAATTCAATTAAAAAGGAAAAGTATTCTAATGAAAAAAAAAAGAAAAAGAAAAAACATGCACATTTCCTAACTCTTCTTATATTGTTAACGCTAATAATTTCAGTACGGTACATTGCAGTTTAAAATTGTAAATCTCAGTGCTGTGAAATATACCTGAAGCACAATGTGCAATAGACCCCTACAGCTTAACAAAATATAACTCCTAAAAATACCCTGCAAGATTTTTGTAATATGATTTTAGACCTTTGCAACCTAAGCAGTAATAACTTGCCGTGTTTGATATACAGAAGTGTCAGTATTATAGTCTACAGAATTCATTTGCATGCTAATGCCTTCCATATGCATAAATAAATCTAAATCACAAGTAATATCTACTTTTAACTCAGTAAAGGTGGTACTAAATAAGCTCATGAAAGGGAAAATGGCACTTAGAAACTAGACATTCTGGTTAATCACAAATTCACTAGTTCACTGAGAAAAAGCCTTTTTCTCACTGTGCTAGCAGGGATCTCACCAAGGTCACCCAGTTCAGGGTCTCAACTGGGATCACAGCCTCACTGTCCTGTGGTAACCTTGATGACATCACCTCTAGTCACTGAAAATGAGTTTACAGCAGCTCATCCCTCAGTGGTTCTCAGCCTGGATGATCGCATCTTGGCATAGTCCAAGTTGAAAACTGTTTATGCCCAGACATGGATTACAGCATCGGAAAGAACAATGGACAGGTGAGGGATATGTTTTTTTTTCATTTTTGTTCTTTTACAGGAGACTATGGCTTCAATGAAATGGGCATTAAGTGAGTATAACTGTCTTTGTTATTTTAAATAAAAATGTAAATGTGTATTTTCAAATAAAGACTTTAATTTAGCTTTGTTTATTTACAATATAACTATAGGATTAGTAATGGAGAGGCGTCTTATAGACACCTCTCCATTATTAACCCGTGGACTTGATGTCGCTGGACAATAAAAGGGTGACATTAACCCCATGAATATGAACCTCACTTGCCACCACTACAGGGCAAGTGGGAAGAGCAAGCAAAGCACCAGAATTGATAGATGCACCTTTTCTGGGTTTTTAGGCTTGGTGGTTCAATATCCATAGCCCCTTTCAAGCCTGAGAATAACAACCTCGAGCTGTCTGCTTTACCTTGGTTGGTTGTCAAAAAAGGAGGGATCCCACACCATTTTTTAAAAATTATTTAAATAATTTAAAAAAACAATGGGGACCCCTTTATTCTTGATAACCAGACTTGCTAACGCTGATAACAAAGGGTTGCAGTCTACAACTGTCAGTTTTTCCTGGCTGGTTATCAAAAGTATGGGAGAACCTATGCCTTTTTTATTTTTAATTATTTATTTAGAAAGCCGCTCCAGCTGTTGAATATTCCTATCAGCCGCTACCTACTTTAGCTGTTATTAGCGGCAGCAGGCATCGGCTGATGGGAGTAGTAGTCTCATTAGCTGACGCCAGTGACCTGAGGTAAATTTTTTAACTCTGCTCATCTCTGCGGGCTCATGCTTTCATTTGATAGCGTAAAAACCATGACTGTCTGACTGGCAGTAATGATTTTATCGCTGATCAGAGGCAGTGTTTGCCATACTGTCATGCACATGACAGCGTAGCAAACACTGGATGTTTGGGCCATTAGTCCAGTCAATAGGGTTCAGGTTTGGGTTCTGGTACTGTTCTGGTGCTGAAACTTTTTAAACTGTTTGGCCTTGCCCATCGAACCCTAACATCCAGGGGTCTGCCCATCTCTAATATAGAGATCTCAAACTCTTAGGATAACTCTCCACATTGAGGTTCCAGGCAGGAGAAATGAATGCAATATTTCCTATTATGATTTATTATTTATTATTATTTATTTTGACTATTTTTAAGGAGGCCACCATCATTTTTTAGTTTCTTACCATTTATGCAGTTAAAGAATATTTTGGGATTATTTTTACTCTCTCTGGCAATGAGTCTCTCTGCCTCAATCTTTGTTGCCTTGATTGTTTTTAACATAATTTATTTAAATTCCTATATTTATTTAATGCCTCATGACTACCTACTTGCTTTAATTCTCTAAATGCTTTCTTTTTGTCACTTATTGTGCCCCTTACAGCTCTATTTAGCCATAGTGGTTTCCTCCTATTTCTAGCAAGTTTATTAACTTAGGGTATATAAAGTGCACAGGTCCTATTCAGGACGCTAATAAATGTCTTCCATTTTCTTTGTGTACATTTATGTCTCAGGATATTGTCCCAGATTATTGCACTTAGATCATCGCTCAACTGTTGAAAATTTACCTTCTTGATTTTAGTGTCCATGTAACCCCACTTCTGCACATCTTGTTAAAGGATATATGAAAACTTATTATTTTGTGATCACTATTACTCAAGTGACCCCCAAATACAAATAATCACTGTAAAGTGCTGCTAGTGCCAATAGTGCAAATAAGCAGGGATAGTCCCCATATAATACATGTGCCGAGCTAAAACTTACATGAGAAGTGGAAACCTGGACCCCAGAACTTTACAACAATTCTTTGTATTTGAACTCTCTTGTATTTGCAGATTACATTCTGCCAGGTATAATTTGAGTTCAGAAAAACTGCCTCTATATTTATTATGGTCTGTGTGCTGTCTTTCTTACATGGTCTTTCTATTTATGGATGATTAATGGGATATAACTAGCTATACAGCACTATTGCGCTTTATATCCATTTGTATTGATACATGACAGTCTATAAAACAATTTAAATGTATAATTACTTGAAATCCTTTTACTTATTGATATGATTGGTTTTGGCCTATGTATTTATAGACTGTTGCTTACACACCTGGTTTTATTTCCCCTTCAGTCCTGCTTGGTTTGCGGTACTCTGAACTACTATATTGATTTTGTTTGTTATAATTAATAACATATCTGATTTTGCTTAAAAACTCTTGACCTATTTTGTCCTTTGACTAATAGGGGTGGTTGTGTGGTATGTAATCTTGGAGTTTATTCCTACTTTCTACCTTATTTGAGATTTCTGGTGTTTAATTAAACTGTTATTGAAAATTGCAAAATCCGAGAAACAAATGGAGGAGGAAGAGGTGCTGGGCGAGCAACTGTCAGGAGATGAAGAGCATAATCATCCCCTCTTTCTTGTTTGTGGTTAGCAGAAGGGGATGGAAGAAACAAGCATCTTTGTTACCCAGCCACCAACACAGCATGGGCTTGGACCTCATGGAAGAGCACAACATATGAGTACCTTCTTGCTGCACCATCTACAACATGATCCCCGTATAGTTGTGATTCAAAATAGTGCTGACAACTGAGTTGCCACTCTGTTAAATCCACGTTATAAGACAACATTTTGCCAGATGCTTCCCACCCTAGAAAGGGACCTTCGAATGCTGTAGCATCGAAACATGCTTTTATACAACCTTTAGAGAGGTTATCTCCAACATAGCAGTAAGGCACACAATGTGCGTCGCAGCTCTAGACTTCAAACTCCGGCACGTTAACACCAAAACATTAGCATCAGAAGAGTGTAAGTGGCAGAATCATTTTCTGTGAGTCCTTTCACACGTTATTTAGACCAGCTTGTGCGCCAGCACAGCATAGTCCAAATCTAACACATGGTAAACAAATGGAAAGGATGATGTATGAGTATCTAGAACTGTATATCAATACCATCAGGGAGGGTTTGGACCCTTTCATATTCTGGTCTTCAAAAATTGATTAGTGGCCTGAGCTCACGTCTCACGCCTTGTAGGTTTTATCATGACCGGCAGCCAGCATTCTCTCAGAATGCCTCACAGATGAGCGCAGACAGCAGCTCCCTGAAAGTGTTTTTTCTATCCTTCATCAAGATGAACAAGTCATGGATCTCCAAGGACTTTTGCAACCAAGAAACTCAACTTAATCTCACGAAATTCAGCAAATTCTGCGCTACCAAATCCAAATGCACCCCTCCCTTTTGAGCCTCAGTGTGTCTAAAGCACATACCTTTGCCCACACGTTTGGCATTTTTGTAGTGATGAGAGCCTGCCTAATTTATGGGTGACTCCAGAAGCATGAGCTGGGCATAATGTACTGGTCACTACAACTTGCTGGTCGCTTAAGTGTACTGGTCACTTCAACATACTGGTCACTAGAACGGCAGTTTGAAATTTTCACTCAGTAACATCCATTGCTGATTGAAAACACTCATGGAGTCAAAATCATCACTACACCTATAGATAAATTCCCAAAGGTATAAAATTTCCAAAATTGGCTTACTTGAGGGGGGGGGTTCTGCATTTCTAGCACCTAGGGGCTCAGTATATGTAATCCAGAAACTATTCTAGGAAAATCTGCACTCCAGGAGGCAAATAGCACTCCATCCCATGTCTCTCTGTGTAGTAAAGCAGTACTGTACAGTCACATATTGGATATTTCTACTGTACACTTGTGGGACAGATATTTTTGTGCCATAGTGTATCCATTTTCCAACTTTGAAAATGTAAAATTTGAGGCTAACGCAATTTTGGTGGTAAAAATCGAAATTATTTTTTATTCATTACCCAATGGTATAAAATTCTATGGCACACCTGTGGTTTCTATATGATCACTGTACTCCTAGATGAATTCATTGAGAGGTTTAGTTTGTAAAATGGGTTACTTATGGGGGTTCTGCTGTCCTGGCACCTCAGGGGCTCTGCAAATGTGACATGGCTCTCTCAAACCAATGCAGAAAAATCTGCACTGTAAAATGTGGCTTCTTCCCTTCCGAGCTTTGCACTGTGCCTCAAAAGTAGTTGTCTGTTATGATCCGGTGACCTTGGAGCCGCATTAAACTTTCTCTGGAGTCGGTGGAACCTGTACTGACCGCAATCCTGAACTAACACCGCAACTAGAAGTAGCCGTGGGGTGTGCCTAACATGAACCTAGACACCTCGACACAGCCGGAGGACTAAATACCCCTATAGAGGGACTGTGAGTAGGAGAAGAATAGACACACGCAGGTAGAAACAGGATTTAGCAAAAGAGGCCACTCTAGCTAAATAGGAAAGGATAGGACAGATTACTAGGCGGTCAGTATTAAAACCCTTCCAAAAATATCCACAGCAGATAATACAAAAAGTTCCACAATCTAACTAAAGACATGGAATGTATATCTGCCACTCCAGAGAATCCAACAAGACTGAGAAAATACTGACACAATCGAAGCTGGACAAGAAAACACAAAGAATAGCACTGAATTGTGAAGCACACTGCATGTGAGCCACAGGAAAAAAAACCCAGACACTTATCTTTGCTGATTTGGCAGAAAGGCAGGAGGAACCAGGCAGAGGTCCATAACCTCCCAAGAACAATTGACAACTGGCAAGGACAAATGAATCCTGTATGCCTACATACCCCAGTCAGAACTGCAATCAGCAGATACACCTGACCAGGGCTGCAACTCAGGGGCAACTGCATTACCACCTACAACCACCGGAGGGAGCCCAAAAGCAGAATTCACAACAGTTGTCCCCTTCATATAGAGTATTGGCATGCTCAGGAGAACTTGCACAACAAATATTATGGTGCAATTTCTCCATCTACCCTCATGAAAATGCAAAGATTGAAGCAAAAAATAGTAATTGAGGGTGAAAAACATGATTTTTTTTATTTTCCCTGCTCTACATTATAAACTTCTGTGAAGCATCTGGGGCATTAAGGTGCTCAATACACATCTTGTTAAGTTCCAAGAGGGGTCTAGTTTCCAAAATGTTGTCACTTATGTAGGGTTTCCATTGTTTAGGTACATCAGGGGCTCTCCAAATGGCCCATGGTGTCCGCTAATAATGCCAGCAAATTTTGCATTAATAAATTGATTCAAATATTGTGCTGATGAAAAGTAGACATGTGAAAATGTTATTTATTAACTATTTTGTGACTCTCTGATTTAAAAGTATACAAATTAAGAGTTTGAAAAATTGCAAAATGTTCAAAATTTTCGTGAAATTTCTGAATTTTTCACAAATAAACGTGTCATATTAAAGACATTTTACCACTATCATAAGTTACAATATGTCACAAAAAAACAAAAGTCTCAGAATCAGTGGGATCCATTGAAGCATTCCAGAGATCTGACCTGATAGTAATCAGAATTGAAAAAAATTGGCCTGGTCAGGAAGGTTAAGACAGTCTTTGGGATGAAGGGGTTAAAGAAGTCAATCTTTATCAACTAACATTTTGTTTTACTATTCTGTTTGTATTACTACAGAATAATAGATCTGGTTATATAGGTTTAACTGCAGATTTTAAAACATTTTAGCAAAATGAGTCTGTTGTTTCAAATCTTATATGTTACAGTTTAAGACTGATTTATTTTCTGTAACTGCATTTGTTGTGAGTGAATGTGACTTTGTTTGTGTTCACAAATGAATACTCTACAGGCTGTGTTTATTTGCTTTATTTCTTTCTTCTTACACATTGGCTATCGTCCTCGTCTAAATCTTCTTTCATAAATATTGGCAGACCTTCAGGGCTTAAATACGACAGCCAGGTGTAAAATTACTGTTCTGCATCAGAAATAAAACATAGAAGGTCTTTTCCTCTGTACTTGTTCTGTGAACTCATGCAGCACAGCTTACTATGCATTTAATTTACAAATTTAGTATCAAGCACGCTTTTCTTAGATTTATCTGAGGTTAGAAAGTGTTATGTTCTAGGAAAAGCATATTATTTTAAAACATGTTCTACAATGGCTACATGGTAAAATCCATGGGGAAATCTGATTAGACACATAAAGATTCTGAAGAAGTAAAATACCAGCAGTAAATTTGCTAATTATTCTGAAGGTCTGTATGTAATGTTAAGTGTAATGAAATGTTAAATTGTACTGTAAATCATGCACAATACATATATACAACAATGCACAAATTGTATTTGATTGATATTAAACCCTTCCTAACTAACTTTTAGGTGCTCTGCACAAGTAGTTGATGTTTTGTCTTCTGTCAACTTCACACATTTATATAGATGGCAAAAAAAATGTAGGTCAAACAATATGTCCTAATGTTTAGTCCAGTTGGTGTTTAAAAACATTTTGTAGGGCATTAAAAGACAAATATTCTTATATAAACATAATACACCAAATTTGCTTATGTTTAGGCAGTTAACTAAATACTTTTTTTTTATCAAAGGCAAAGGCATAACAAGATATGCTACTTGATGGCAGAAAAACAAGCAAACAAAAAATATATATGTATGTTTGTATTTACAGTCATGGCTGAAAGTGATGGCACCCTTAACCCCTTACTGACATTGGGCGTAATAGTACGCCATTGTCGGGGTCCCTCCCTTTGATATTGGCTCCGGCGGTGAGCCCACATCTTTCTGGGGACATGTCAATAGGAATCACATGGCAATAGCCGCAGGTGGAATCGTGATCCACCCGAGGCTATTAACCAGTTGAATACCGCTGTCAAACTCTAACACCGGCAATTAAATCGCTTCCTGCCATTGGGCCGGATATATGCACACTGGTGACCCCCATCACGGGATGACGGGTCACCGGTGTGTTGGCATGACAACCTGAGGTCTCCTGGAGACCTCTATGGTTGTCAGTGCCAGCTTGCTGTGAGTGCCACCCAGTGGTCAGCGCTCATAGCAAGTCAGTAAATCTGCTATATAAAGGCGTTCTGAATATCGCCTCTATGTAGCAGAGCCAATCGGGCTATGGCAGCTCCTAGTCTTCTATGGAGACTATTGAAGCATGCCAAAAGTAAAAAAGAATGTTTTTAAAAATATATTTAAAAAAATATATATAAAAGTTCAAATCACCCCCCTGTTGCCCCATTCAAAATAAAACAATAAAAATAAAATCAAGCATACAAATATTTGGTATTGTTGCATTCCAAATCAATATATCAATGAAAAAAAGGACTAACCTGATTGCTAAATGGTGTAGTGAGAAAAAAGTCAAAGTGCCAAAATTAAATTTTTTGGTCGCCGCCATATTGCACTAAAAAGCAACAACGGGAGAACAAAAATGTGCCAGGCCCATGATTAAGAACTCTGTTGTTGGAAAGGCGTAGGTTTCAACTGTTGCTGTATACGTCACTGTAATCTGAGTTTTGTTTTTGTCCTATTTTAACTCAATAGTAAGGAATTTTTACTCACACGTGCTGGATTTTATTTTGGAGTCTCCAAGGATCATGGATGAGTTCTCCCTATTTCTAGTTTAACCTGCAAAACTGCTGGTTCCTTGCACTGTGAATTAGTGGGACACCTAAGGAATTATAATGGTGAGCTACATTTCTTTGGTTTATTTTATACACGTGCATCTCACAAAATTAGAATATCATCAAAAAGTTAATTTATTTCAGTTCTTCAATACAAAAAGTGAAACTCATGTTATATAGAGTCATTACAGAACGATGTATTTCAAGTGTTTATTTCTGTTAATGTTGATGATTATGGCTTACAGCCAATGAATACCCAAAAGTCATTATCTCAGTAAATTAGAATACTTTATAAAACCAGCTTGAAAATTATCTTAACATCAGAAATGTTGGCCTACTAAAATGTATATTCAGTAAATGCATTCAATATTTGGTCGGGGCTCCTTTTGCATCAATTACTGCATCAAATAACTCAAAGACTCAATAGACATAAATTAACTTTTTGATGATATTCTAATTTTGAGAGATACACCTGTATGTTGCGCAGAACTAGTCTTATGTCTCTCTATAGTGCCTGGCTAGATCTTCAAATTACATTTTTTGCAATGTGGCATTCAGGCTCTGATTTATACTACCCATGGATTGAACAGTATAAATCAAGTGACAGATTCTGTTTAATTATATTAATTATATTTGTTTTATTTATTTTACTCAATTATATATCATCATTAATCTTCTCAGTGCTTTACATACATTATCATTAACACTGTCCCCATTAGGCATCACAATCTAAATTCTGTACCAGTATGTCTATTGAGTCTTTGAGTTATGTGCTGAAATGTTACATTATATAGTAGATTTAAATAAATTATTTCAGGTTCAAGTCAACAAGGAAATTGCAAAATTAAAGCAAATATAAAAAATAAATAAATCCTCACTTTTTCCAAGTTCAAAAAGAAAGAAAAAATAATAAAAACATCTTATTGTCATGTTTCTAAAATCCTGTTCAATAAAAATACAACATTATTTAAATTATATGTTAAAAAGCAAAATGATAAAACAAGTCAAATCAGCAGAATAAAAGTTTTTGGTCACTGCATTTCCCCCAATAAAAAGCAATCAAAATGTTGCTTATACTGAAAAATCTTTTCAATAAAAATGTCAGCTTAGTGCAGGCCTCATATAGTTCAATCAGTGGAAAAATAAAATGTTATGGGTCTCAGAAAATTGCAACACAAACTAATTTGTAATATTTACAAAAGTGTGAATTTTATTAACCACTAAAATAGAAAATGTTCTGTGTTTGGTAATAATTTTTCCAGGTCATTTTTACTGCACATTCAACACCGTAATAACAAAACCAAAGGAAAAACTATTTCAAAATTATGTTTACTCTTACCATTTTATCACATTTGAATTTGTTTGCCTTTTTTTCAGTAAATTTTGTGGTAAAAATATATGGTATAATTAAAAAGATACAACTCATCCAACAAAAAAGAAATGCCTCCAATGATTGTTGAAAAAAATATTAAAATGTAGTTAAATTATTGTGATTTTTGCCTCAACTGAGTCGTTTTTTTGCAAAGATCGCAGATAACGTGACTTGGGTCATCCTTTTTGGTCTCAAGGCTCAGGCTAGGCAACCCTTGCTGCCCCTACGAACTGCAAAACCACAACCATTGCTTGTCAAATACAGAGTTTTGGCTGTGGATGCAATGTTTGTCATGGTTGCAGCAATCCGTGTCTATGCAGCAATCCGCAACTTAACCTTCTCCTCCACCTCCTCTGCTGAGCTACTCAGCTGTGTGCCTCTGGATTCACACCGAGTGGGTACTTCAACCACATTGTCATCCACTCTGTTCTCCCACTTCTCCCCTAATGGCACAGTGCAGTCTGTGTGCACCTCAAGTAACTGAGTCTCAAGAGAATCACCTCCCCCCTCAGGGGATACCGTCTGGTGATGAGGGTCTGGATTCTGCTCAGACCCTACTTCATCCAAAAATAAAAAACCCTACTTCATCCAGTCTTGGATCTAGCTGAAAAAAATTTGGCCATCGGTGCAGATGCTTTCCTCCTCTTGATTCTGTGAATCTTTGGAGCAAACCTCTGATGCCCATGTTATAGAATGTGGGAACAGCTCTTAAAACTCGCCCCTCTGTGGTTCCCTACAGTCACTTGGACGGTTGGAGTGTTGTGATGCAGGGGGAATCAAGGGTAATTGTGGTGCCACCTCTGAGGATTGTGCTGTGCGTGATAGTCAGGTGGAAGAAGCGGAGGAGAGACCACTTGATGCAGCACTTGCCATCCACTGGTCACATGCTTTTTCTGACCCTCAGCCCTCTGTGTGGCTGCCAAACAAAGGGATTCAAGTAGCCCATCCATTAACACATGTTGTCAGCTGTCTTTGAATAGGACGAGATGGTGATTTTTTCAGTAGAGCTTTTACCCACATACAACTTGAACACCAAGCCTATTCCCCCTTCTCCCACTACCTCACTTTTCCGACTCATGATGGATGTTCCCTTTCCCTCTTTTAACCAGCTGTTTCACAACCATAGGCCCAGACCTTTCTGTCACATGTTAATAAATTAACAATCAGAATTTATCTGCTCAGAAAGTGTGTATGGATGACACTTTTAGCAGAAAGGATTTTGATTAGGAAAAGTGGAATGGTGTTTGGCCCATACTATTAGCACAAACTATTTAGATTCTGAAATGTGGCCTGGTATCTGGACCACACATATTACCAGAAAGGATTTAGATTCAGAAATGTGGCCTGGTGTCTGGACCACACTATTACCAGAAAGGATTTAGATTCAGAAATGTGGCCTGGTGTCTAGACCACACTTAGCAGGAATTAGATTATGAAATGTTGACTCCTGGCTGCACCACACTTTTCACACAAACAATTTATATTCAGAAATGTGGACTCTCCTGGTTGCACCACACTATTACCATAAAAGACTTATATTCTTAAATGTGGACTCCTGCTTCCACCACAGTATTAGCACAAACAATTTAGATTCTGATATGTGGACTCCTGGCTTAACCACAGTATTAGGAAAAATGATGTAGATTCTAAAATGTGGACTCTCCTGATTGCACCAAAGTATTAGCGCAAACTATTTAGATTCTAAAATGAGGATTCCTGCCTCCAGCACAGTATTAGCAAAAACAATTTAGATTCTGAATTGTGGCCTCTCCTGACTGCACCACAGTATCCGCACAAATGATTTTGATTCTAAAATGTGAATTCCTACCTGCAGCACAGTATTAGCACAAACAATTTAGATTCTGAAATGTGAACTCCTGCCTGCATTACAGTATTAGTACAAATACTTTAAATGCTATCGATTTGACACACTATTCTATCTAGCTGAACTAGCTAAACAGCCTAACTATGTGACTACTTGCAGCAGCAGCAGGAGCAGCCTCTATGAGCTGTTACACATACAAAATGGCTCAAAAACATGTCCACTTTTTATAAAGAGAGGGACTTTGGCAGCCAACGACAGAAGCCCTTGTGTCTGGACATTTTGGATGGTTTCTGCATCCTGACTGGCTGCTGGAATCTCTACACATCAATTTAATTATATATATATATATATATATATATATATATATATATATATATATATATATATATATATATATATATTATATATATATTGTCTGCTGCTACTCTGGCCTCTCCCAACCCCCTAATCTCATCAAACCTGTCCCGCTTGCTCATCGTACAGCACCAGTATCCTAGCCAAAGTCCTAATAAAAACATTAAAGGAAACCCAATTATTTACCAGGCTTTGGCTGCATTTTGCAGATTTTTAGGAAAAATGCTCAGGAATCCAAACCCGAATTTGAATGTGCAATGTTCATGGTGAAATTGAGACTTGCAAATGTTTTCCTAACAAGTTCGCTCATCTCTAGTCACAAATGGTGAATCAGATAAGAAACATCTGAAAACCCTAAACTCTTCTGACAATGGCAAACAAAAAATAAACAGACCAGAATAAAAAAAAAAAACTTTAGGCAAAACACAAATAAAACAAAGAATAATGAGCAAATGAAAAACAGATATAAAACATTATAAAGTAGAACTCTAGTATGCAATAATCTATCAGATGCTTAGTGATAGTAGCACACCAACTGACTTTTGTATTCATTAAATTTGTGTACATGCAGTGGTGCAACTAGAGTCCGAAGGTCACCTCTGTAAGATTTAGACCTGGGACACCTCGCATGTTAGGTCAGATGTATGGGCCCTTGTCGCATTCTAAATATTATAAAGAAACACAAGTTGCACCTCTTCCCCCATAATAAAGTAATGTCCTCCATCTTGGGCTCCTTCCTGGTATATATGTCATATATGTCATCCTGGCCCCATTCTAGTATATATACACTACCGTTCAAAAGTTTAGGGTCACTTAGAAATTTCCTTATTTTTGAAAGAAAAGCACAGTTTTTTCCAATGAAGCTAACATTATATAATTCAGAAATACACGCTATACATTGTTAATGTGGTAAATAACTATTCTAGCTGCAAACATCTGGTTTGTAATGCAATATCTTCATAGGTGTATAGAGGCCCATTTCCAACAACCGTCACTCCAGTGTTCTTATGTTACTTTGTGTATGCTAACTGTGTAAGAAGGCTAATGGATGGTTAGAATACCCTTGAAAACCCTTGTGCAAGTATGTTAGCACAGCTGAAAACAGTTTGGCTGATTATAAAACCTATAAACCTGACCTTCCTTTGAGCTAGTTGAGAATATGAAGCATTTCATTTGTTGGTTCCATTAAACTCTCAAAATGGCCAGAGAAAAAGAACTTTCATTTGAAACTCAACAGTCTATTCTTGTTCTTAAAAATGAAGGCTATTCCATGCGAGAAATTGCCAAGAAACTGAAGATTTCCTACAACAGTGTGTACTACTCCCTTCAGAGGAGAGCACAAACATACTCTAACCAGAGTAGAAAGAGAAGTGGGAGGCTCCGCTGCAACAAGACAAGTAGATTAGTGTCTGTAGTTTGAGAAATCGATGCCTCACAGGTCCTCAACTGGCAGCTTCATTAAATAGTACACGCAAAACCCCCAGTCTCAATGTCTACAGTGAAGAGGCGACTCCGGGATGCTGGCCTTCAGGGCAGAGTGGCAAAGAAAAAGCCATATCTGAGACTTGATTATAAAAGGAAAAGATTAATATGGGCAAAAGGACACAGACATTGGACAGAGGAAGATTGGAAAAAAGTGTTATGGACAGACAAATCCAAGTTTGAGGTGTTTGGATCACACAGAAGAATGTTTGTGAGATGCAGAACAACTGAAAAGATGCTGTAAGAGTGTTTGATGCCATCTGTCAAGCATGCTGGAGGTAATGTGATGGTCTGGAGTTGCTTTGGTGCTGGTAAAATGGTAGATTTGTAAAAGGTAAAAGGGATATTGAATAAGGAAGGCTATCACTCCTTTTTCCAACGCCATGCCTTACCCTGTGGACAGCACTTGATTGGAGCCAATTTCATCCTACAACAGGACAATGACCCAAAGCACACCTCCAAATTATGCAAGAACTATTTAGGGAAGAAGCAGGCAGCTGGTATTCTATCTGTAATGGAGTGGCCAGCGCAGTCAACAGATCTCAACCCCATTGAGCTGTTGTGGGAGCAGCTTGACCATATGGTAAGCAAAAAGTGCCCATCAAGCAGGGGCTTCTAGAAGCAGGGAGTGAAATTTCTCCAGATTACCTCAGAAAATTAACTGCTAGAATGCCAAAGGTCTGCAATGCTGTAATTGCTGCAAAGGGAGCATTCTTTGGCAAAAGCAAAGTTTGAAGGAGAAAATTATTATTTCAAATAAAAATCTTTTTTTCAAACCTTGTCAATATCTGGACTAGATTTTAAATTCATTTGGCAACTCATTTGATTGATAAAAGTTTAAGTTTTTATGGAAAACACAAAATTGTCTGGGTGACCCTAAATTTTTGAACGGTAGTGTATGCCCTCCAACCTGGTATGCGTGTCCTTCATCCTGGCCCTAACCTGGTAAATATATACATGTCCTCCATCCTTGACATCCTTACAAATATGTCCCTTAACCTGGGCCCCATCTTGGTATATGTATTTCACATCCTGGTTAAGGTTACATCCATATATTGTCTCTACACAAAAAAAAACACAACATCTACCTGCTCTTATTGAAGGAATCACAGGTGGGAATCTCCTGGGAGCTTTTAGAGGTGTCAGAACATGTCAGCTTCACAGAACTAGCAGATAGTTGTAACTAAAAGTAATATTCCTATTGTCTGTATATAGAAAGAAATGGAGGAAGGGAAGACACAGGATATTTGAAATGCTTCAGCTTAGTTTATCGCACTGTATATTTTTATATTATTAAAATTTAAATCTTTTTTAATCATTTTAATATGTTTGACCTTGTATGCTCTAAAAAATCCAATAGCCCTTCAGAGGCTATCTTCAGAGAGTCTTTGACCATTTAATTGTCTGACAGTAAAATACTTAGGGCAATCATCACCTCATGTGTTTGATGAGTGGCGGCAGCATGTTACATAATAACATATTAATATAGTTAGCAAGGCCAAAAAAATACATTTGTCCGTCCAGTTCAGCCTATACTCCATCAGAGGAAATCTCCAGATCTATATCCTTCTAAAAAACCTAATAACTGTAAGATAAAATATTGTTACGCTCCAGGAAGACATCCACGTCTCTCTTGAACCGCACGACTGAGTTCGCCATAACCACCTCATCAGGCAAGGAATTCCAGAATCTCACTGCCCTAACAGTAAAGAATCCTCTTGTCTGTTGGTGGAAAAACCTTCTCTCCTCCAGACGCAGAGAATGCCCCCTTGTGACCATAACCTTTCTTGGTATAAATAGGTCCTCGGAGAGATATTTGTATTGTCCCCTCATATACTTATACATGGGTATTAGAGCGCTCCTTAGTCATCTTTTTTTCTAGACTAAATCATCCTAATTTTGCTATAATATCGATATAATATCGATACTTTACTGTGTAAACCTTCTACCAGATCTTTAATAAATATGTTGAAGAGAATGGATCCCAACACCGACCCCTGTGGTAGCCCACTGGTCCCAGCGACCAAGTTAGAGAATATACCATTTATAACCACCCTCTGCTTTCTATCACTAATCAATTACTTACCCATTTACACACATTTTCCCCCAGACCCAGCATTCTCATTTTGTGTACCAACCTCTTGTTGGTTGGTTTGACAGGAGCGATTCCTCATAAACCCATGCTGATATGGAGTTAAACAGTTAAGGTACCGTCACACTCAGCAACTTTGCAACGAGAACGACAACAATCCATGACGTTGCAGCGTCCTGGATAGCGATCTCGTTGTGTTTGACACGCAGCAGCGATCTGGATCCCGCTGTGCCATCGCTGGTCGGAGCTAGAAGTCCAGAACTTTATTTCGTCGCCAGGTCGGCGTGTATCGTCATGTTTGACATCAAAAGCAACAACACCAGTAATGTTTGACTTGGAGCTAACAACCAGCGAGAACGAGAAGTGAGTCGCTGTTACGTCACTGGATCGCTCCTGCATCATTCTGGAGTTGCTGTGTTTGACGTCTCTACAGTGACCTAAACAGCAATGCTCCAGCGATCTAGTTTAGGTCGGCTTGTTGTCTATATTGCCACAGCGTCGCTGAGTGTGACGGTACCATTCTCATTGAGATAATCCAGAATAACATCCCTCAGAAACCCTTCAAATATTTTACCAACAATAGAGGTTAGACTTACTGGCCTATAATTTCCAGGTTCACATTTAGATCCCTTTTTGAATATTGGTACCAAATTTGCTATGCGCCAGTCCTGTGGAACAGACCCCATCGCTATAGAGTCCCTGTATATAAGAAATAATGTTTTGTCTACTATATTACTTAGTTCTCTTAATACTCATGTTAAGTGTGCTGAATGTGTCAGGGTGTAATTTATGCTCACTAGTGATGGGCAAACCCAAAAATGTTCAGGTTCAGCCTAATATCTAATAAAAAAGTTTGGTTCGGGGGGCAGAACGGTACCCGAACTCCATCCCGATTCTAGACCTAATTCAGATGAATGGGGAACCAGAATATGGAAGACTGCCCATGCAATTTTTTATTTTATTTTATTTATTAAGAAGAATGGTAAGGTCACATTATAGTAACTGTTTCTCTTGCTTTGCAAGTGCCAGTGCCAGACTGGTGAACACCTGAGAGTCCGGCACTCTGGCATCCAACAGTCCAACAATGAAACTATCATGAAACCCAGTGGCTTGAACTCATATAACAGGTTATCAGAGGTTAATGAAACCAGGTTTCCCAGCAACTGTGAAGTCCGGAAACTTCTTGGGAAATGTTGAGGTACATTTTAAAGTAACTGGAGTATACAGCTGTTGCAACACTTGTAGGCTGTGAATAAAGGTTACCTTGAGTGTGTACTTTACTGTACTTATTAATAAACTAGCTGTTTCCAGCCAGCTAAAGCTCTGCATGCTCATTGCTATCTAATTAACGCTGCTGGTGATTAACCTAAAGTAAATAATGACAGCATTCAATAGCGCCTATGCAGGTGGTAAATTAACTTAAAAAGAAGTTAATAACAATAATAATCATTAAAAATCTGAATAATACTAATAATACATTTTATTCACAATGTAAAATCAAAAACAAACTGGATTCAGTAAGATGTGCGTTTTTTTCATTCCATAACGAAACATAAATTGGTGGGAGGCGGGATTATGTGTGGTAATGGGGTGGGGGGCGGGATTATGTGTGGTGATGTGTTGGGGCAGCGGAATTATGTGTGGTGATGTGGTGGGGGGAGGGATTGTGTGTGGTAATGTGGTGGGGGCGGGATTATGTGTGGTGATGTGGTGGGGGGCGGGATTATGTGTGGTAATGTGGTGTGGGGGCGGGATTATGTGTGATAATGTGGTGGGGGTGGGGGGTGAGATTATCTGTGGTAATGTGGTGGGGGGGCGGGATTATGTGTGGTGATGTGGTGGGGGCAGGATTATGTGTGGTAATGTGGTGAGGGGGCGGGATTATGTGTGGTAATGTGGTGGGGGGTGGGATTATCTGTGGTAATGTGGTGGGGGGGCAGAATTATGTGTGGTAATGTGGTGGGGGCGGGATTATCTGTGGTAATGTGGTGGGGCAGGATTTTGTGTGGTGATGTGGTGGGGGGCAGGATCATGTGTGGTAATGTGGTGGGGGCGGGATCATGTGTGGTAATGTGGTGGGGGGTGGGATTATGTGTGGTGATGTGATAGGGGGCAGGATCATGTGTGGTAATGTGGTGGGGGGCCGGATTATGTGTGGTGATGTGGTGGTGGGCGGAGCTACTGTGCAGGGGGTGGGATTAGCGAGTAATCTCGATGCCTCTTATATATATAGATAAAAATATAAATGAAAAAAATGGCGTGGGGTCCCTTGTAATTTTCATAAGCAGCAGAGGGATAGCTGACAGCTAAGGGCTGATGTCAATATTCTTGAAATGAGCCAATAACAATAAAGGTCCCCAGTGTCTCTGTTGTCGGGTGTCTCATGACCAGGGGCTCATTCCCTATCCATAACTTTAGGGGTGCCCTAGCTCACAATGTTTCCTGGATTACTTCTAACGGTGAAGACCCTTGGGCCATGTACCTTGCCTTAGTTCCTACATCCACCCTCAACGGAGTAGTATTGTACTGTAATACGCCAACAAGAGTAACAAGGTAATATGAATAGGGATAACGAAAAATACTAAAGATACAAATATTCTCACTCAGACAACAGAGGAATGCATCGAGGAGATGAGGATGAGGTTAAACCAAAGTAGTAGAGGAAAGGGAAATTGTCACACACTCAAAACCTAGCAACAGTCACAGATAAATAAACCAAATGCCTACTCCAATAACAATGACCAACAACCTCCAACCATGCAGCAAAAGCACACTCTTACAATGAGTGCTTGCCAGGGCCCAGATTATATAGGAGATGGGAGTGGCTAACAGTGCAAAGCTGAGAGCCTTAATGTAGATAAATCCCTGCAGTGCTAGAAAAAATTTACATCATTTAATATGAAGGTAAAGTGATTTCAATCAGTGCAGGAGTAGGAAAAATAAGATGTTGCGCTCTTCTGGCTCCTCTCTGTCCCAGTAAACCTGTGACACCTAGGCAATTAATATCAGATCACAGCTGTTTGCTTAGCCTTTACTGGTTATCATAGGGGAGATCCCCCCAAACAAACCTATGTGAGGTCTCCCTTATATTCTATAACTAGCAAAGTATAAACAGACAGCCTAGGAAAGGGTCATGATTAGTGTTGAGCATTCCGATACCGCAAGTATCGGGTATCGGCCGATACTTGCGGTATTGGAATTCCAATACCGAGTTCCGATACTTTTGTGATATCGGGAATTGGTATCGGAACCATATTCATGTGTAAAATAAAGAATTTCCTCTCCTTCAGACACTGCGAACCATTCCAATACTTTGCGTCCCCTTGAAATGCATTGGTATCGGGTATCGGTATCGGCGAGATCCGATATTTTGCCGGTATCAGCCGATACTATCCGATACCGATACCAATGCATATCGGAAGGTATCGCTCAACACTAGTCATGATTATTGGTCCCCTCCCAGACTAAAAAAATCAGCTCTCAGCTGCCCCAGAAATGGCGCATTAATAAAATGCACCAAATCTGGTTCTTAGCCTCGCTCTTTCCACTTGCCCTGGTGTGGTGACAAGTGGGGTAATATTTGTAGGGTTAATGTCTGCTTTGCATTGTCAGTTGACATCAAGCCCAGGAGTTCGTAATGGAGAGGCATCTATAAGATGTCCCATTACTAACCCCATAGTTAGATTGTAGAAAATACACAGCAAGTATAAAATCCTTTATTTGAAAGAAAAATAAAAGAAAATAGCGGTCTAGAGAGAGCGCTGATGACAGACGCCACGGGAGTACAGGTTGGGGATTTAAATTCTATAATCACAATGCGTTTCAACAGCCAATCGTTGTTTTCTTCAACTGACATGCCAACTTCTCCCTTGCTGCTCCAGGACCGTCCATCACGTGACCGGCAGGGCCTTGATCACGTGGGGCGCAATACTCAGAGTCTCTTGCACACCGGTATCTCTCCGGACTCAGCAATCTTTCTCCGCTCATCCCTACCAGACACCACTGTGCCGACGTCTTCGAGCTGCCATTCACCTGCCCCACAGGACTAGGAACCCTCTTCAGCCACTCCACATTGTTATGCTTGTTCAGCATAACTGTCTATGGTGAGTAGGTCCGTGACCTTTTTATATCCTTTCCCGGTTGATACAATTCATGTGTGCTCCCCTCTCTCTTTTGCTTCTATATTTATTTGAAAGAAAGACACAGACATCTTTACTTGAAATAAAAATAAAAAAGCACATTTATACTCACATTATGCCTAATCCATTGAAGCCCATGTCACCTGTGAGAGACAGAAAATAATAAGCAACCATATCCCTCACCTTTCCATGACATGAAGATATTCCTCCAATGCCCATGTCCCCTGAAAAAGAAGAAAAATAATAAACAATCAGATCCTGCACCTGTCCAATGTGAAGATAATCCATACTGTCCCATGACGATTCGGATGATTTGGATAGCGGACACATCACTGATGCGACCACAATTCTTGCCAGCCAGAACACACTGACAAGAGTGTAATTGCTCCTGCAGTATCTTGAGCTGTTATTTAAAGCACAGAAAAAATGATTCTACTCACCTTCCCTCCCTTCTGCCAATGAGTGGCATCCTTCTTTTGAAGTCAGGAACTTACTTTAGCACTCAAGTGATGGGAGCATATGACATCACTGCCAAGCTCCCCCAGATACGAGTACACTGACGTCAGCGGCTGGCCCCTCATTGGCCGGCAGCATGTATTGCTCCTCACAGACAACTCAGGTCTGTGCGCTGCAATGCACTTCAGCTGAATATGCATCCGAGGATGCACATCCAGTTAAAGTTTGCGCTGGAGTCAGCTGGCCCCTCACCCCCACAAGCCTGGTTGTAGTTGCAACCCTCTGCCACCACTATCAATACACCACTGGGTACATACATGTAATGTAGTGCGAGAAGACCCATGCTGGACACAGGAGAAAGTAGTGGTACATGAGTATATCAATACATTCTTACTACAATACATGCACATACACAATTTATAAAGAAAAAAATATAATGGGTGTGCTTTTTTAATATACTTTTGACTATTATCCTAATTAATATTTAAACGACATAATAACTTTTTTTATAGATACTGAGTCTGACTGTCTTATACAAACTTTTTATGGATTAATCATGCACCACTAAACAATACATTAGATGTAAAAAAGGTGATAATATTCAGTATCTCTCAACAATACAATGCTGAGCATTCAAAACACAAACAAGAAAAGGAAAATGTTATAAAGTAATTTATTATTCAGTCTGTGCCCTGTTGCCAATCACTTCAGCAATCCCATCTCTTTGATGTAGTGTTCAGTTCTCCATTATACTTTACATGTAGATGTTTCTGATGTCATAAGAAAGAGCAATATGACATGTGTTATGTTAAGGAAGCATGCATAATTTCTCTAATTAGGTCTGAACTGTCTTCAGGACATAGTATGCTGGTATGTAAATTCTAGTCAAGCGTCTGTGAGCTGAAAATGTTTGTACTGCCAAATCATGCATAAGTGGCAATCTTGAAAATGTGAACAGCTTTAACACAAATTTCCTTTGCAGTCTCATTATGTATTGAGTAGGCAATTTAATTTACATTAAATAGGTAACCCTGATATGAAGGGCACAAATAGAATAGCTGCCGGACAGTATAAATTTATTGTCTATTGAAATACGCAAATTGCTTTTTCGTTATAGAAACCATAGCACTCAGAGAAAGAACTTTCTGAATTGATTAGAAAAGAAGTACATAATTAACAGTAGTAGCATTGCTTAAAAAAATACATACAGTGGGGCAAAAAAGTATTTAGTCAGTCAGCAATAGTGCAAGTTCCACCACTTAAAAAGATGAGAGGCGTCTGTAATTTACATCATAGGTAGACCTCAACTATGGGAGACAAACTGAGAAAAAAAAAATCCAGAAAATCACATTTTCTGTTTTTTTATCATTTTATTTGCATATTATGGTGGAAAATAAGTATTTGGTCAGAAACAAAATTTAATCTCAATACTTTGTAATATATCCTTTGTTGGCAATGACAGAGGTCAAACGTTTTCTATAAGTCTTCACAAGTTTGCCACACACTGTTGTTGGTATGTTGGCCTATTCCTCCATGCAGATCTCCTCTAGAGCAGTGATGTTTTTGGCTTTTCGCTTGGCAACACGGACTTTCAACCCCCTCCAAAGGTTTTCTATAGGGTTGAGATCTGGAGACTGGCTAGGCCACTCCAGGACCTTGAAATGCTTCTTACGAAGCCACTCCTTCGTTGCCCTGGCGGTGTGCTTTGGATCATTGTCATGTTGAAAGACCCAGCCACATTTCATCTTCAATGCCCTTGCTGATGGAAGGAGGTTTGCACTCAAAATCTCACGATACATGGCCCCATTCATTCTTTCATGTACCCGGATCAGTCGTCCTGGCCCCTTTGCAGAGAAACAGCCCCAAAGCATGATGTTTCCACCACCATGCTTTACAGTAGGTATGGTGTTGGATGGATGCAACTCAGTATTCTTTTTCCTCCAAACACGACAAGTTGTGTTTCTACCAAACAGTTCCAGTTTGGTTTCATCAGACCATAGGACATTCTCCCAAAACTCCTCTGGATAATCCAAATGCTCTCTAGCAAACTTCAGACGGGCCCGGACATGTACTGGCTTAAGCAGTGGGACACGTCTGGCACTGCAGGATCTGAGTCCATGGTGGCGTAGTGTGTTACTTATGGTAGGCCTTGTTACATTGGTCCCAGCTCTCTGCAGTTCATTCACTAGGTCCCCCCGCGTGGTTCTGGGATTTTTGCTTACCGTTCTTGTGATCATTCTGACCCCACGTGGTGGGATTTTGCGTGGAGCCCCAGATCGAGGGAGATTATCAGTGGTCTTGAATGTCTTCCATTTTCTAATTATTGCTCCCACTGTTGATTTCTTCACTCCAAGCTGGTTGGCAATTGCAGATTCAGTCTTCCCAGCCTGGTGCAGGGCTACAATTTTGTTTCTGGTGTCCTTTGACAGCTCTTTGGTCTTCACCATAGTGGAGTTTGGAGTCAGACTGTTTGAGGGTGTGCACAGGTGTCTTTTTATACTGATAACAAGTTTAAACAGGTGCCATTACTACAGGTAATGAGTGGAGGAAAGAGGAGACTCTTAAAGAAGAAGTTACAGGTCTGTGAGAGCCAGAAATCTTGATTGTTTTTTTCTGATCAAATACTTATTTTCCACCATAATATGCAAATAAAATGATAAAAAAACAGAAAATGTGATTTTCTGGATTTTTTTTTCTCAGTTTGTCTCCCATAGTTGAGGTCTACCTATGATGTAAATTACAGACGCCTCTCATCTTTTTAAGTGGTGGAACTTGCACTATTGCTGACTGACTAAATACTTTTTTGCCCCACTGTACTTGTTTGTGGATTGTAAAAAAATAAGCTTAGAGATAACAGTTAAGCCATTAAAATATGTCATAGTTTCATATAAAAATGGTAAGATTTGAGAATCTTCAGTTGTTGATACATTTTAATGGCAAACTGAAAAAAAATGGTAAAAAATTGCAAGCTTTCAAGACTACTCAGGTATAGAATAACATAAAATAAAGGAATAGTGCATTATGTGACTCTTCAGATTTTGTGTTATTCTATGCCTGATGAAGAGAACTGAGTAGTCCTGAAAACTTGCAATTTGTTACCACCTTTTCAGTTAGCCATTAAAAGGTATCAACCACTGAGAACTCTCAGTTCTAAAGATTTTTCTATCTACTGGCTAAAACACAGTACAAAGGCATATACTTTTCCTGTATCAAAATAGTTTCATATATTGTTTTTTGGAGGTAAAAAACAATTAAAAAAAAAACATGTTTTTGTCTTTTGGATGATTAGAGCAATAACTAGTGTTGAGCATTCCGATACCGCAAGTATCGGGTATCGGCCGATACTTGTGGTATTGGAATTCCGATACCGAGTTCCGATATTTTTGTGGTATTGGAAATCGGAATCGGAAGTTCCCAGTGTATGGTTCCCAGGGTCTGGAGGAGAGGAGACTCTCCTTCAGGCCCTGGGATCTATATTCATGTAAAAAATAAAGAATTAAAATAAAAAATATGGATATACTCACCCGTCCGGCGGCCCCTGGACCTTACCGATTGTAACCGTCAGCCTCCGTTCCTAAGAATGAGGAGTTTAGGACCCTCGATGACGTCGCGGCTTGTGATTGGTCGCGTGCCGCTCATGTGACCGCTCACGCGACCAATCACAAGCCGCGACGTCATCGCAGGTCCTAAACTCCTCATTGAGGACAAATTCAAAAATCGCCGACTTTTGGCAAAGTCGGGTTTCATGAAACATGAACCTAGTGTGGGATTGGCCATGAGGTCGGCGATCTGTGCGCCAAAGTCGCTTTTCATATTACACTTTCAGTACCATTTTTCAGCCAATGAAGGAGGACGCAGAGTGTGGGCAGCGTGATGACATAGGTCTCAGTCCCCACCATCTTAGAGAAGGGCATGACAGTGATTGGCTTGCTTTCTGCGGCGTCACAGGGGCTATAAAGGGGCGTGCACGCTGACCGCCATCTTACTTCTGCCGATCTTAGCATAGAGAGAGGTTGCTGCAGCTTCATCAGAAGAAGGGATATACTGTAGTTAGGGAGGGAAGATTAACCCCCAAACCGCTTGTGCTGTAGCGATTTCCACTGTCCAACACCACCTTTTTTTTGCAGGGACAGTAGAGGCTATATTTTTGTGCATCAGCTCTGTAGCTTATTAGGCTGCCTTATAAGGCTCCCTGATAGCTGCTTTGCTGTTTGCATGCTGCTGTGGAAACCAACTGCTTTTTTAAAAGCAAAAATCCTGTTGCACCTTTCTGCACAGTTATCTTGTTTATTTGTCCACACTTTTGTGTGCAGCAGTCCTTTTTATTGCTGCCATACTTGAGATCATTGTAGGGAGATTGAAATTGTACTACAGTCCTTTTATTTTTTTCATATATCTTCCAGCCACTTTCTGCCACTTACATTGTGTTGTTTTATACACTGGGCCTGAGTTTTGGTTCAGTCTCCCACAAAAAAAAGGGAGATTTAAATTCTCAACAAGTTTATATACACCTTCTACCTTGTTTTACAGTACCATATAATGGTTGTTATTTTGGTTAGATTTTCCAAAAAATGAGGAAGTCTGGTGGAAGAGCCTGTGGGCGGTGGTTGCCAGCTGGTACTGATGGTGGTGGTGCATCTGGTGGCAGTGGCAAAAGCACAATAGCACCTAAGGCTGGAGGTGTTGAGCCAGTGTCATCGTCTGGCTACACAAGGCCTCGAAGGCTCCCTTATCTGGGAGTAGGAAAACAGCTTTTAATCCCGGAGCAGCAGGAAAAAGTTTTGGCTTTCCTTGCTGACTCAGCCTCTAGCTCTTTCGCCTCCTCTTCAGAAAGTTCCAAATATAAAAGCAGCGAATCGTCAGTGGATGCTCCCGGTCAGGATCAAGACGTTTCCTTGTGTCCTTCACCCAAACCAAAAGTGAAGGATGCATCAGGCGACACTACAGGTTACTCCATGGAGCTCTTTACACATACCGTGCCTGAGTTAGGAAGGGAAATTGTTAACTGCCCATTACAAGATGAATCGGACATGGAGTGCACAGATAGATTATTATGCTGTTCCATTGACTCAGATCACTACATTGCCCTCACAGTGTACTGAGCCAGAATCTGAACCTGATGAGACTATAGTGCCGCGTCCCGAACGCTATAGCATCTTACATGGTGACACAGAGGAAGGTGCACATGACATTGAAGAGGAGGTGATAGATGACCCAGTTGTTGACCAAGATTGGCAGCCATTGGGGGAAGAGGGTGCCGCTGCCAGTAGCTCAGGAGCGGAGGATTATCCGCAGCAGCCATCTACATCGCAGCAGCTGTCATCTGGCAGGCCTGAATCAGGCCAAAAACGTTTGTCAAAAACAAAAACAGTTTAAGGACAGCGTGGCCATCCGGTGAAAGTAGCACAGCATGCAATGCCTGAAAAGGTATTCCATAGTAGGAAGAGTGTAGTGTGGCAATTTTTTAAACAAGATCCGAATAATCAGTCAAAAGTTATCTGTAAGAAATGCTCAAAGATCTTTAGCAGAGGGAAGAATCTTAAAGGGAACCTGTCACCCCGTTTTTTCAGTATGAGATAAAAATACTGTTAAATAGGGCCTGAGCTGTGCATTACAATAGTGTATCTTGTGGACCCCCGTTCCCCACCTATGCTGCCGAAATACGTTACCAAAGTAGTCGTTTTCACCTGTCAATCAGGCTGGTCAGGTCGGATGGGCGTGGTGTCTTCCCCCAGATCTTGCGTAGTTTTCCGTTGGTGGTGTAGTGGTGTGCGCATGTCCAAGGTCCCGAATCCTGCACAGGGGTGTGAAAATAGCAGCGATGTCCGTCATTCCATTGGTGGTCGGTGGGCGCAGCCATCTTGCTTTGGCCGCGCGTGCGCAGAAGCGGCGCTCTGCTGGCCGCGGCTTCAGGAAAATGGCCGCCGCGATAGCCATCTGCAAACGCGCGGATGCCCGCGGCCATTTTCCTGAAGCCGCGGCCAGCAGAGCGCCGCTTCTGCGCACGCGTGGCCAAAGCAAGATGGCCGCGCCCACCGACCACCAATGGAATAACGGACATCGCTGCTATTTTCACACCCCTGTGCAGGATTCGGGACCTTGGACATGCGCACACCACTACGCCACCAACGGAAAACTACGCAAGATCTGGGGGAAGACACCACGCCCTTTTGACCAGACCAGCCTGATTGACAGGCGAAAACGATTACTTTGGTAACGTATTTCGGCAGCATAGGTGGGGAACGGGGGTCCACAAAATACACTATTGTAATGCACAGCTCAGGCCCTATTTAACAGTATTTTTATCTCATACCGAAAAAACGAGGTGACAGGTTCCCTTTAAACATTTAAATACAACGTGCATGCTTAGACATTTAACCAGCATGCACTTGCAAGCCTGGACTAACTACCAAACATCCCGTACCGTTGGTGCACCTGTTCAGAATGAAGGTAGTCAGCAATGCTACATTGCTTCCCTCACTGTAAGCCCACTGGTTAGGACACCACCAGCAGCAAATGTGGAGGTATCGTCGCAAGGCCAAAGCAGTCAGGGAATCACAAGGTTATTGGTAGGAAACACGGTATGTAGGCCAACATCAAGAATACCATCACCAACCCTCTCTCAATCCGCCATGTCCACCACCACACCCTCTAGTTCCACCATATGCAGCTCTCCAGTCCAGCTCACCTTACAAGAGACTCTCATTAGGAAAAGAAAGTACTTATCCTCTCATCCGCATACACAGGGTTTGAACACCCACATTGCTATACTAATCTCGTTAGAGATGATGCCCTATCAGTTGGTTGAAAGCGAAGCTTTCAAAGACCTGATGACCTACGCAGTACCACGCTATGACCTACCCAGTCGGCTCTTCTTTGCGAGAAAAGCCATCCCAGCCCTCCACCAACATGTCAAAGACCGCATTGTCCATGCACTGAGGCAATCAGTCAGTGGAAAGGTGCACCTCACAACAGACGCATGGACCAGTCGGCATGGCCAGGGACGTTACGTGTCCATCACGGCACACTGGATTAATGTGGTGGATGCAGGGTCCACAGGGGACAGCCATAGTGGGACAGTTCTGCCTAGCCCACAGTCTAGTAAACAGTTGGCTGTAGGCTTCGCCACCCCTCCTCCTCCTCCTCCTACTCCAGAAGTGAAAGCTCGTCCACAGAGCACAGTCACATGACCACTCCATCCACAGCTGCCAGTGTTGCACACGAGATGTCCCATTATCGAACAGCTAGTGGTAAGCATCAGCAGGCTGTGTTACAAATGAAGTGTTTGGGCGACAACAGACACACCGCGGAAGTTCTGGCCAAGTACTTGCAGCAACAAACTCAGTCATGGCTGGGCAGTGTACATCTTGAGGCAGTCAAGGTAGTCAGTGATAACGGAAGGAATTTTATGGCTGCCATAGCCCTTTCAGAACTGAAACACATACCTTGCCTGGCTCACACCTTGAACCTGGTGGTGCAGTGCTTCCTCAAAAATTATCCGGAGTTACCAGCCCTGCTCCTGAAGGTGCGAAGACTTTGCTTGCACATCCGCCGGTCGCCCGTACACTCCAGCCGTATTCTGAACCATCAACGATTGCTAAATCTTCCCCAGCACCGCCTAATAATTGACATTGCAACAAGGTGGAATTCCACACTGCACATGGTTCAGAGGCTGTGCGAACAGAGGCGTGCTGTAATTAGTTTTTGGGAGGATACACATACACGGGCAGGCACTTGGATGGCAAACATGGAGTTGTCTGGTGTGCAGTGGTCGAAGCTACAAGACCTATGTCAAGTCCTTCAGTGTTTTGAGGAATGCACACAGCTGGTAAGTGCAGACAACGCCATCATAAGCATGAGCATCTCACTAATGTGTCTGCTGATGCAAAGTTTGATGCACATTAAGGAGCAGGCATCTGCAGCCGAGGAGGAGGGAAGCCTTGATGACAGTCAGCCATTGTCTGCTCAGGGCAAGAGTAGGTGGAGGAGGATGATGGGGATGAATATTTATGGGAGGAGGATGCTTCTCAGGGGGCAATAGAAACTGTTGGCATTGCAAGGTCAGGTACAGGGTTTTTGCGGGACACAAGTGATGTTGATTTGCAAGAAAGTGCTCCTCAACCCAGCACAAGCAGTGAATTGACACCTGGAACATTGGCCCACATGGCTGAGTATGCCTTGCGTATCCTAAAAAGGGACCCCCGCATTATCAAAATGATGACCGATGATGATTACTGGTTGGCCTGCCTCCTGGATCCACGATATAAAGGAAAATTACAAAATATCATGCCACATGAGAACCTTGAGCAAATATTGGCTACCAAACAAGCAACTCTTGTAGACCGTTTGGTTCAGGCATTCCCAGCACACAGCGGCGATGATGGTTCTCACATGAGCCATAGGGGGCAACATGGCAGAGGTGTTAGAGGTGCACAAATCAGAACTGGCATTGGACAGAGGGGTTTTATGACCAGGTTGTGGAGTGATTTCGCAATGACCGCTGACACGACAGGTACTGCTGCATCGATTCAAAGTGACAGGAGACAGCATTTGTCCAGTATGGTAACAAACTACTATTCCTCCCTTATCGATGTTCTCCCTCACAGGTCATTCCCCTTTGATTACTGGGCATCTAAAATAGACATCTGGCCTGAATTGGCAGAATATGCATTACAGGAGCTTGCTTGCCCTGCTGCTAGTGTGCTATCAGAAAGATTCTTCAGTGCTGCTGGTTCAATACTGACCGAAAAAAGGACATGTCTGGCTACCCAAAATGTTGATGATCTAACCTTCATTAAAATGAACCAAACATGGATTTCAAATTATTTTTCCCCACCTTTCCCTGCTGACACGTAGCTTGCCTAAAAAATGTCTTGCTTTTGGCCTCCTCTTACTGACTTCTCCAATTCCTCCATTTGCTGCTGCTGAATGTCCACCATAGGCCATTTCTATACCTCCCTAAATGGTCTGACTCCCCCCACAGGGTCGTGGTCACCACCTGGCGCAAGCACCCATGCGAGTGTCGTTTGCCTGGACAGGTGGGTGGGCCCACTCTTGAGCGACGGCACTGGCACAGGATCCCTCATAATACAATGAAGTGTCTCTGATGGTGGTGGTGCACAACCAACGTCAGACACACCGTCATAATATGAGGGGCCCTGTGCCAGTACCGCCACCCACGAGAGAGTGTTCCCTCCAGCTCGAACAGTGCTCTACCACTTGCAATACTTACCTCTCCCTGCTCCACCACTGTGTAGTCTGTGCTGTTAAATCCTTCAGTGGCACTGCCAATACAAATTTGTTGAAATGATAGATGATAGTTAAAATATACAAGGGCCGTGGCCTCCATTTAGACCAGTTAATACTTTGCGCCTACCACCACTGTCTGCTACTCAGCAGAGGAGCCCACCCCTGTACCTAGCTATGCCATCTGTTTATTTCTGAACAATTTTTTGGCAGACATTTAGCCCATTTTATTATTTGGGCCTACTAACTGTGTCTGCCACTCATTACAGTTTTCCTCCACTGAACAAAGCAATGCCGCCTGTTTAGTCCTGTTAGCAATTTCGAACTGCATTTAGCCTACTTTATTATTTGGGCCTATATCTGTGTTTCCTCCTCATCCTGCTCATTGCCCAGCCACTGCTAGATGAGTCTGCTGGTACATTGATAAGACCACTACATTCCCCTTGCACTCTACACAGCCAGAATCTGACCCTGCTGAAAGTCACAAAGGACAAAGGGGAAGGTGCAGATGAAAGTGCAGGTTCCTTCATCAGGTGGGGGGCATACTCGTTGGCGACGTCACTGGCACAGAGCCCTTCATAGTATGCAAAAGTGTCTCTGCCAGTGGGAGGCGCCACCCGCCGTCAAACACACCGCCGTACTATGAGGGGCCCTGTGCCAGTGCCAACGATTGCCTCCCCTGCTTGCTCAGGATCACAGCACTTGCAAAGTTGAAATACTTGCCTCTCCCTGCTCCACCGCCGTGACGTATTCCGCGTTTCCTGGGCCCGCGAAACTTTAGCCAATGACCCCCAGTTTTCAATGCCTAACTATTATTATAAAGTAAATTAAGATTGACAAGCTTACGTAATAAGAATTTATGTTTTTGGCATTAAAATGGGCACTGTAGGTGTTTTCCTGTCCTCCACAAACTGCCGACTTTGATTTTCCATTGACTTGCATTGGGTTTCGTGTTTCAGTCGGCCCCTGACTTTTCACAATAATCGTCCGATTTCACCCGATTTCGCGAAACCCGACTCGATCCGAAAAAAGTAAAAGTCGCTCAACTCTAATCACCACCCTACTAACCAGAATCCCTCAATATCTGTCCGCTATTTCATCCTTCTTCTCCGCTAGATTTCTAAAACTTTACATGGACAAAACAGAATTCATCATCTTTCCCCCATCTCACGCGACCACCTCAACAAACCTATCCATTACAGTAAACGGCTGCCTACTCCACCCAGTCCCACAAGCTCGCTGCCTGGGGGTAATCCTTGACACTGATCTCTCCTTCAAACTGCATATCCAAGCCCTTTCCACTTCCTGCCTCCTTCAACTCAAAAATATTTCACAGATCCGTACATTCCTAAACCAAGAATCTGCAAAAACCCTAGTCCATGCCCTCATCATCTCCCGCCTCGACTACTGTAACCTCCTGCTCTGTGGCCTCCCCTCTAACACTCTCACACCCCTCTAATCTATTCTAAACTCTGCTGCCCGACTAATCCACCTGCCCCCCCGCTATTCCCCAGCCTCTCCCTCTGTCAATCCCTTCACTGGCTCCCCAATACCCAGAGACTCCAGTACAAAACCCTAACCATGATATACAAAGCCATCCACAACCTGTCTCCTCCATACAGCTGTGACCTCGTCTCCCGGTACTTTCCTGCACGCAACCTTTGATCCTAACAAAATCTCATTCTCTACTCCCCTCTTATCGCCTCTTCCCACAATCGCATACAAGATTTCTTTTGCGTATCACCCCTTCTCTGGAACTCTCTACCACAACATATCAGAATCTCGCTTACCATCGAAACCTTCAAAAAGAACCTGAAGACCCACCTCTTCCGACAAGCCTACAACCTGCTGTAACCACAGATCGACCAGCTCTACCCTTGCCTACTGTATCCTCACCCATCCCCTGTAGATTGAGCAGGGTCTTCTCTCATCCTGTACCAGTTGTGACCTGTATTGTTTAAGATTATTATACTTGTTTTTAGTATGTATACCCCTCCTCACATGTAAAGCGCCATGGAATAAATGGTGCTATAATAATAAATAATAATAATAAAGAAGAGCTTCATCAAAGTAAGTTAAACAGAATATAGCTATTTCTTTAAAAGCACACCTTGAAATAAGGGTCTTAAATATGCTTGCGGCCCATGAGGTTATATTTGCAATTTAGCTTTCGATTAGACATGAGCGAATGTCAACAGATCCCTCCTTATTCAGCTCGCTAATAGAGCTTACCGAATAAGCTGAAGCGAGAACCTGGAGCGGGATACCTGGAGGGCTCCCGATGATCAGCTGTCCGGCACTACAGCTGCATGTATTGCGGCTGTGTGACAGTCACAACACACAGGCTCTCCATGCATGTGTTGTGACTGTCACCTGGACAATATGAACATGCGTTTATGTGCTGCATGTTCAGTATACCAACTTAATCCAAGCTCAATTTTTGTGTTTTTCTTTGTATGTTTGCATTCTGTGCAAGTCGGGGCGTGGCCTCCCTTTTCTGAGCTGGTAATTACATTTAAAAGCTTCCTCAGACTGGTGTCCATAGATTGGGAACCGGTCCTTTTGTCTGTCCTTATTCAGACACTGAGGTCAACTCTGACACATGGTAAGGTTTTTAATATTAAACAGCGTAGGACTGTCCTGATCAGAGTCATCTTATCGATGGTGGGATGGCTGTTATGCTATTTTTGATCAAAAACAGTATTACGAAGAACTCTATGTTATTTAAATGCACTTTTGCTTTTTACCTATTTAGTTACAGCAGGGTTTTTGCTCATTTTGCTTCTTGTAAGTTTTGTGCACTTTATGGCCAATGTGAACATGTGTATATGTGCTGCATGTATACCAACTTAATCCAAGCTCCATTTTTGTGTTTTCCGTTACATAAAAAAGCTGTCAGAATAATGTATGTAAATATATTTTCCCACTGAACATGGTGTTTCATATAAAAACTAAAGTGAGCAAAAAAGTATGTTGGGTATAGCTGCATCTAAAATAATCCAAGCTAATAGTAATAATCAGAGAATATTGTTGTTGTGTATTTTTGTGCTGACACTTGCAGAAAGTATACTCATACAAAGCATTAGAAAAAAAAGCGTCATTTTACGCTTTGTATGAACACGGTCCAAACCTTCTAATTATTCGTGTGATTTATATCAATGGAGTCATACCTCTTTTAAATAATATATTCTTTAGATTCTGTAATCTTCATTGAACTTACTTTTCACAGTAAACTGCAGAGTTCGGTTAAAGGGAACCTGTCACCTTGTTTTGCCACTGTAAGATGCGGCCACTGCCTTTTGGAGCTTATCTACAGCATTCCATAACGCTGTAGATAAGCCCCCGGTCTGACCTGAAAGAGAAGAAAAGCAAGTTTTATTCTACTCACCCGGGGGTCCGGCGCCATCCATCTTCATGCGATGTCGTCATCCTGCTTGCTTTCTGCCGTGCTACTGCGTAGGCGTACTGACCTGCTCTGTTGAGGGAAGAACATAGTACTGCAGTGCACTTGACATGTACTGTTTGGGTCTAATATTGGACTACAATAACAAAGAAGTGTGAAAAAAATAAAAGTTTTTATAAATGGACACTTTGTGAGGTAGATATTTGTTTTTAAATTTCTGGATTCTGGTGATTTGTAATTTATATGAAATATATATATATTGCTTATCTGCCTGTGACTCTCAAGTGTACATTACAGAATTATTCTCTACTATCAAAATTAGGACACAGGGTATTAAAGTGCCATTTTGGTTGCAATTACAGGGCATGAAGAGTTTAAAAAATGCTGTTATTAAAACATGTCACAGATCAATTAATTCAGTCACACATCTTTGACAGTACAACAGCTCCCCATTTCTTCATTTTATTATTCACTGACTGATTACCACTCCCATTTCCAATGTTCTTCAACATTAAATAGTACAACATAATCCTAATTTGCCTTTTTTTTGTCTCAGTGTGGAATGATCTGTGCCCTTGGACCTCCTGTCCCTACACCTAGAATAGAAGAGCAGGGAAATTAGCATATAGATCTGACATAAAGAATATGGTGAGTAAATATGTGTATATACAATTACACACCAAGTGATGCACAGGATGGTGATGGCAAAAAACAGACTGTCGGTAAAATAAAAATTGGAAGGAGGACAAAAAAACAAGCCGACCATAGAAGTTCAATGTAAACAAAAATATATTAAAATATAAATCAACTTTATTAAGGAGAGGAAAGCAACAATAAGAATTACAAAAATACATGGGTACAGGGGCACACACCCAGAAATAGAAAAAAAAGCATATCACAGAGAGCCAGTTATACATAATATGGTGTGATGCCAGAAATTGTATAAATCTATACTTAATATGAGATACAGATGCTTCTCACGAAATTAGAATATCATCAGAAAGTTAATTTATTTCTGTTCTTCAGCACAAAAAAGTGAAACTCATACATTATATAGAGTCATTACAAACAGAATGAACTATTACAAGTGTTTATTTCTGTAAATGTTGATGATTATAGCTTACAGCCAATGAAAACCCAAAAGTCATTATCTCAGTAAATTAGAATACTTTATAACACCAGTTTGAAAAATGATTTTAAAAACCGAAATGTTGGCCTACTGAAATGTATGTTCAGAAAATGTACTCAATACTTGGTCGGGGTTCCTTTTGAAATAATTACTGCATAAATGCGATTTGACATGGAGGCGATCACCTTGTGATACTGATGAGGTGTTATGGAAGCCCAAGTTGCTTTCATAGCAGTCTTCAGCTCCTGTGCATTGTTGGGTCTGGTGTCTCTCATCTTCCTCTTGACAATACCCCTTAGATTCTCTATGGGGTTAAGGTCAGGCAAGTTTGGCAGTGTCGACAGGTGCCAAATCCAATAAAATTTCCGTTTCCAAAAAGCTTGTCGGCAGAGGGAAGCAAGAAGTGCTCTAAAATTTCCTGGTAGACCGCTGATCTGACTTTGGTCTTGATAAAACAAAGTGGACCTACATCAACAGATGACATGGCTTCCCAAACCATCACTGATTATGGAAACTTCACACTAGCACCAACAAACCCGCCCATGATAAGGCTGTACCCTTGTCACCCCATAGATATGTGTACACAGCAGCAATACAATACAATGTACACGCTCACAATAAAGATGTCAATAATACAGAAAATGTTCAATGAGACCACAAATATACCAATCCTTATATTGCTGAATGAAAGCTGCTCTGGATGGAGCTCAGCAAGAGCTGTTTTCTGTCCGCTTTATTAGTTAAGGTATTTATAATACGTAGCCAGTGGTATCTGGCGACACGCATTGGGCACATCTTGTGCCCTTGTCTCCTCCACCACCTTTATTTGCAGCACAGCCTCCATCGCCCACAAGTTACTCTTTTCTATGGGTCCGATTCGGCCTGTTTACAGGTAGTTTGGTGTTATGGGACTCACTTCTGGGCATTACTATCCTCAGTATCCCATTCTTTTGATTTTGAAAACATCCTTTTCTTGCTGAGCTCCATCCAGAGCAGCTTTCACTTAGCAATATAGGGATTGGTATATCTGTGGTCTCATTGAACCTTTCCTCTATTATTGACATCTATATTGTGGGCATTTATATATATATATACCTTCTATAGCTGTTTCAAATGATGATATTTTATTGCATGTATCTAAGGTTTTGAATTGCTGCTGTGTATAAATTTCTGTGTGGTGACAAGGGCACAGCCCCACCATGGTCTAGTTTGTTGGTGCTTTTTGTTTTTCCACCCACGCCTATTGCGGGCACATGTCAGCTGTTCAAAACAGCTGACATGTCCTGGCTTTGAGGTGGACTCACCGCCAGAGCCCACATCAAAGCTGGGGATACTGACATCGGACGTACTATTCCATCTGATGTCAGTAAGGGGTTAATAAAGATATTTTGTGCTATTTATGGTGATTCCTATTGTGTGCATGCTACTTCTCTTCTTTTTTGTTATAAAATTATGAATCTTTGTAATATACCCCACTCAGAAAGTGCTGTGTCAGCTGCATCCTTAATGCCCTTAAAATAGATGGTTTGAACCATAGGCCTAGCAAAATTGCCTACTCCATTGTGAGCTTCTCTGATTCCTTCTCCTATGCTCAGACAAGGAGAGAGTGTGTATATAGCATCTGAGCATGGGGATGTGATGAGCACAAAAGCTCACAACTGAGTAGGAATATTTGATAGACTTACAGGTCAAGCCATCTACTCTTAAATGCATGAACAATTCAGCCGAAACAGCTTTTTCTGCATGCAGTTGAGAGAAAAGAAAGTAAGATAAAGTAAAGCAAAACTTTACAAAGAGTCACAACATTTGCAAAGACAGGTGATTGCTTTAAAAGGCACATGTCAGCAGGGCTGTGGTCAATAACCTACACACAGTGTCAGGTCGGTACCGTTATACTGATTAAAATGAAACCTTGGTTGATGAAATCTGTCTTGTGGTTGTTGTTTAATCTTTATTTTCAGCATTGAGTTAATGTGCTTGGGCTCCGGAAAAAAAAAAGAGAAAAAAACACTATTGTGCAGGTGCCAGCAGCACCATCTTGCTAGAGAAGAAGAAAAAAATGTCCTCCTTCAAGATGGCGTCGCCTGCGCAGTAGCAGCTATCCACGAACGCTGATAACTGCAACTGCACAGGCGGCACCATCTTGGAAGAGAATTTGTTTTTTTCTATAGCAAGATGGCGCTGCTAGCACCTGCGCAGTAGCAGCTAATGGATCACAGAAAGCTGCTACTGCGCGGGCGTGGCAGGGGCCATTTTCAAATAGATTTTTTTTTTATATCAGGATAACTTCAAACATATCAATTGTAGACACAGTACATATGTGATTATGCTGCAGCACAGGTGCCACGGCTAGCGCCTGCTCGCAGAAGGGGTTTATCAGTGACCTGTCTGCAGTCTTCATTATGAACAGCTAATCAGAGCACCATATGAAGACCCTCCATGGCCACCCTGGAGCACAAGCACGAGCATATCATTAACTCACAATTGAAAATAAAGATTAAGCAACAACCACAAGATGGATTTCATCAACCCAGGTATCATTTTAGTCAGTGTAATGACGCCGACTTGACACTGTATGTAGGTTATTGTACACAATCCTGCTGACAGGTACCCTTTAAAAACAATAAATGTCTATACATTTAAGGATGTTTGCCCAATATTTGACTTAAAAGTCAGAATGTGCAAAGCTATAGGTAATCTATGAGCGTTGCCATCATGGTAAAGGAACACTCTATGCCACTTGTAAAAACTTTGACTCTTAGTGATATTGCTTCTTTAAATTGATCATAACTTCAGCCATAGTGCAACGTTAGTTTTCTAATATTGCCTAGGCTTTTATGTGCTGAAATAGTTTGGAGAGTTATATGCATGTGCCACTCTACTGTTTTCATTTAGGAAGTGACATAATAGTTTTGGCCAATTACTTGACAGCAAACAAAATGAGTTTGGTGGAATCATGCAGACCCTTATGGCATGTTCTTCATCTGCTGCTTTCTCCACCCTTGATGCTAGCACCTTTTATTTTATTCTGAATTGTGTAACATACTGATTTATCTATAGGGCTTGACTTCCAGTTTACAGTCATTGATGATCACAAAATATGCCTGTTTTTTGTGTTTGTTCATTTTTTTAAATTTCTGTTGGCAAAAAAGAAAAAAAAATACACAATTTATGATCAATGCATTCAGAATACTTTACTTGAAAGGAAAAAAAAAGCTTGAAAAGAAAAATCATGATTGAAAAATGGTTGTCACTATTTCACCAGCTTCAAAAATGCTCACAGCCTGTTGGGTTTATTTTATGAAACTAAAATATTGCTTTCATAAAATACTATGCGGCATATCATTGTGCAGAGGAAAGAAAGGAAAAAGCAAGAAAGGTCATAAGGAGTAGCTATAGTACAAAATGATAAGGTACTAAATATACCAATGGCCATTCTATAAGGAACATTACACTCCAAATCTCCTGGGAAATTTTCTAAAGAACAGAAGGGCACAAAGGAATACAAACACAAGACAGTTCTGTTTTATTTTATATGTTCATATTCTGCTTCTATCAAATGTGATCCTAAATACTTCCAATAAAAACAACTAATGCAGTATACATTAATATTTTCTATCTTTTCTAATAGAAAAATAGTTGGTTGTGTGTTTTAAGTTATTGTATATCATTAAAATGTATTCATACGTAAAGAACAAAACTTTAATCAGTGGGAGTAGTATTAGGAGAATATAGTTTTTTTTTTCTTTTTTCTTTTTGGGTGGAGGGTCTGAACTTTGATACCATTTTATTCTTCATATAGCGACATTTGAGGGCCATCATAATGCATTTACGGGGCTGTGAGGGTCATTATGCTGAATTTAGGGACTGCATTAGTCATCATAATGAATTTAGTACGTTATGGAGGTCACACTGAACTTAGGAGCCGAGGAGTTCATACTGCATTTAGGAAGCTGTGGAGGCAATTATAATTCATTTACTGGTCTGTAATGGTCTTCATACTGCATTTATAGTCCCCTGGGGGCTATCATAGTGCATTTAGGGAGGTGTGAGGCTCATTATACTGAATTAAGGGGGTGCAGAGGTCATGTTGCATTTAGAGGCCTGTTGGGATCATCATTCTGCATTCAGGTGGCTGTGGGGGCAATCACAATGTATTTAAGGGGCTGTGGAAGTCATCACACTACATTTAGGGTACTTGTGAAGATAATAATGGTCAGCTGAGCTGGCCATCGAGCTGCATTTAGGAACCTGTGAGGACATCACACTTCATTTAGGGTGGCAGTGGGGGGTCATTATACTGCAGATAGGGAGCTGTGGGGGGCATATCATTGCATATATATATATATATATATATATATATATATATATATATATATATATATATATACTGTATTTATAAATATATATATATAACTAGAATCATTGTGATTTTGTAAATGAGTGATGACGTAAGTGATGTGACCGGTATTCATCAGCTGTGAACTCCATTGACCTTTCTCATTGGAGCTCAGTGTTACATATTGCAGGAGCATGATTACACTCCTGTCCCAGTATGCGCCTGCTGGCACAGATAGCAGTTGCATCACTGATATGACAGATATCCAAATCATGCATATCTTAGCGGGACAGACATTGATTATCTTCTCGTCGGACAGGGGAGGAATATGGTTGTTTATTACTTTTCTTCTTTTAAAAGGGTTATGGGCATAGGTGGATTAGTCGTAAAGGTGAGTATTATGGTAGTTTATTATTTTCAAGGGACATGGGCTTTAGTGAATTAGGTGTAAAGGAGAGTATAACTTTGTTTTTAATTTTTATTTCAAATAAAGGATTTTATTTTTGCTGTTTTTTTTTCCATTTTAACTATGGGGATAGTAATGGGGCGTCTTGTAGACGGCTCTCCATTACTAACCCCCGTGCTTGATGTTAGTGACCATAAATTTTAACCCAACAAATATTATCCTACTTGCCAACACAAGTGGCAAGTGGGAACAGCCGTGCAAAGTGTCAGAATTGGCGCATCTAAAAGATGTCCTTTTTCTGGAGCATCTGTGGGCTGCTATTTTTAGGCTGGGGGACCAAAATCTATAGCCCCTTACCAGTCTGAGAATACCAAACTGGAGTGTATGTATGCATTATGCAAACTCCCAGCCAGGACCCATCTAGTTGGCGTGGCCTCGTTCCACACAATCAAATTGATAATATGTGGTAAGACTTGAAGGTTGCTGTTCAAGGAAACCATCCAACTTGAAGGACCTGAAGCAGTTTTGCCTTAAGGAATGTCGCATCTTGGCACCGTCCAGGTTGAAAACTGTTTATCCCCAGACATGGATTACGGCATGGGACAGAATGACTGACAGGTGAGGAATATGGTTGCTTTTTATTTTTGTTTTATTACAGGAGATAATGACTTCAATGTAATGGGTGATGAGTGACATGAGTATGGTTAAATTTAAAATCATTGAAGGAGTCTGTGTCATTCTTTCAATTTAAGGACTTTATTCTGGCTGTGTGTTTACTTACAATATGACTATAGGATTAATAATTTCTTAGGTGACTTATAGACACCTATCCATTACTAAGTTGCGGGGTTGATGTCACCGGACAATACAAAGGAGACATCAACTCCACAAATATGAACCCCACTTGCCACTGCTACAGGGCAAATGGGAACAGCTAGGCAAAGAGCCAGAATTGGCACTTCTAAATATCAATGGCCTCTTACAAGCCTGAGAATATCAGCAGCCAGCTGTCTGCTTTTGTAAGTTGTCAAAAATGGGGGGGACCCCACGTTGCTTTTTAAAATGATTTATTTAAATCATTTAAAAAAGTGCGGGGACCCATCTATTCTTGATAACCAACCTTGCCAATGCTGACAGCTGAGGGTTGCATCCCCCAGATGTAAATTCTGTTATTAGCGGCAAACTTTTTACCTCAGATCACAGCTGCGGGCTCATGCTGTCATTTGACAGCATGGGAACCACGGCTGTCTGAACGACGGTAATGATTTTACCACTAATCAGAAGCAGTATTTGCCACGACAGCATAGCAAACACTGGATGTTCGGGCCCCCATTCAAGTAAATAGGGTCCGGTTCGGATCCGGGTACTGTTCTGGCACCCGAACCTAACATCCTTTTACTGTTCAGCCAAATCAAATATCCAGTGGTCTACCCATCTTTACACATTAATATATATTAGAAAAATAAGGATTTATTTGGAATTAGACATTGGATCACAGATATCAATGTATCATTTTATTCTACTTCCTAAGACCCACATGCCCATATAGATGACTTAGGAGGATGATTCCCTTTAAATGAATGTACCCGAACCTCATTTGATATTTCCTTTAAATCTGGACTATCCCTCTGGTTCTCAAGTAGACTGAACAATAGCATAATACTGTATGTGGTAGGCACTGCTGAAGCCATTGAAGAGGTATACTACTGAGTGGGAACATTAATTGGCTTTACTAGGAGCAATATCTAAAGGCTTACAGGGAACCTGTTAAGTTCCCCATACCCTCCAATCAAGCAGTATTCACTTATTTATTAGTGATTTTTCTGCCTAGCAATAGGCATAATAATGTATAATGTTTTTCTGTACAAATGAGGTTTTAAAAAAGCATTTATATTGCCCCCATTTGCTATGATAATGAAGGCTTTGACTTAGTTGATGGGGCATTAGTTGCTCTAGACTAGACAGCCCTCTTTCCATGTTATTAGGCCCTTTATAGACGACTGTCCATTACTAACCTGTGGGATTGATGTCAGCTGACATAACAAAGCTGATATCAACCCCCCAAATATTACTTCATTTGCCACCGCATCAGGGCAAGTGGGATGAGCTGGGCAAAGCACCAGTATCGGTGCATCCAATCGATGCGCCTTTTCTGGGGTGGCTGTGGGCTGCTATTTTTTGGCCATGGGAGGGCCAATATCGATGGATCCTTACCAGTCTGAGAATACCAGACCTCAGCTCTCTGCATTAGCTTGACTTGTTGTCACTACGCCATTTTTTAAAATTATTTATTAATGGCACATGTGCCGGGTGGTGAATACTCCCAACATTGTACTCCTGCTCTCTCTGCTATCAGCGAGAACAGTAGTAGGGAAATACGAGTAGCAATCTCATTAGCTGATGCCTGTGACTGGCGGTAACCTTTTTACTGCAGGTTTCAGCTGCTGGCTCACAAGCTGTCTACTGTGTGACAGCATGGGAATCGCATCGTTCTGACCGGTGATAATGGACATACTGCTGATCAGAGCTGGTGTGTCTTGTGCCGTCAAACAGATGACAGTGTGGGAAACCCCTGATGCTCGTAAGAAAGTGGATAACAAACTGTGTGTTACCTTTTGCAAAAGTGTAAAAATTAGTGCTAAAGCAAGATTTTAGAGGTAAAATGTAAATTTATTTTTATTCAATCTGCTTAGCATTATTTTTTGTGTGCTACCTGAAGAGTTAAAAAAAATTCCTGAGAATTTTAAAGAATTTTTATGACTTTTACCCCTAAAGGACTGGGTGATTTTTCATTTTTGTGCTTTCGTTTTCTTCCCTTTATTTCAAAAACCAAAACTTTTATTTTTCGTTAACACAGCGGTGAAGGGGTTTGCTTTTTGAGACAAGTTGCACTTTTGAATTTCACCTCCATTTTATCATGTCGCTATGATTAAGGAAAAATCAAACACGCATAGTTTTTGTTTTTATTTAAATATTGAAAAAAAATTCGGAAATTTGTAAAAAATAATTTTGCTTTTACTCAATTTTTCGAAAGCCGTAACATTTTCAAATTTCTAGATATGGAGCTGCATGAAGACTAGGTTTTTGACCTGATGTTTTTATTGATACCATTTTGAGTACATACAATGTTTTGATCGCCTCCTATTCCTTTTTTTTGCGTTGTTGTAGCTGCCGAAAATCCTCTCAGAGAGATTGCAGAGGGAACAATAAAGGCTTTTAAATTATAGTAAATTAGTAAAGCAATTATATTTTTTGCAATAAATAGACATTAAGGATTAAATGTTAGTTTTGGATCACCTGTTTAAAGTTAATAATTATAGCCCCTTATTGACAGTGCCAACATGGTACTGTACTTAATGACCAAGCCAATTTTTACAATTCTGACCACTGTCACTTTATGTGGTTATAACTCTGGAACATTTTAGCGGATCCCACTGATTCTGAGAAATTTTTTTTCATGACATATTGTACTTCATGTTATTGATAAAAGTTATTTGATATGACTTGCATTTGTTTCTGAAAAAAATGGAAATTTGGCAAAAATGTAGAAAATTTTGCAATTTTCAAATTTTGAATTTTTATGCCCTTAAATCATGGAGATATGTCACACAAAATACTTTTATAAATAACATTTCCCACATGTCTACTTTACATCAGCACAATTTTGTAAACAATTTTTTTGTTAGGAAGTTATAAGGGTTAAAATTTGACCAGCGATTTCAGGAAGGTGCAAAATATGACACATTTGTCTTTATTTGAAATAGATTGTCATATTTGCAGAGCTTGTTTGGTTCAAGAGCAACAAAAATCCCTGATAAATGTATTTTTTATAAATTGTATCCTCTAATCTATTTATCTAGGGAGGTAGTGAGTAGTTTGATACCACCATTTTTTATGCAGTTGATGCTACTCAAGTTTTAAATTTTACAATTTGCCTTTTTTTCACTGTCTCTTTTATGACAATGGACACACGGCTTTGCCAATAATAATAGATGGCACACCATTTGGTCTTTAGGGTAAAATTGAAGTTGCAGGACCCATTCAATGCTTACAGAGACATTGAGTAAACAGGAAAATCCTTCCAGGAATTATTACTCACAGAGGGAAGCATGCTCCTAAAAACACATTGCCTGATTATAAAACTTGGTCTTGCTAACAAAAGACTTGTTCCACATTTGCGTATATTGTAGCAGGAAGAATACTGTAAACTGTACTGGAATGAAGGGCAAAATGTGTAGGAAAATGCAGCCAACTATGTGGCAAAGCTCAGTTTGTCCCAAAGATGAAAGAACACCAGCAGGGCTTGAATGGCAGACACTTTCAGAGACTGGTCGTACAACATCCGTTTAGCTCCATCAATCTCTATATGAGAGACGAATGTGCCAGTAGATGAGGTACACCATAGCAAGCTCCCACCCGCCAATGTAGGAACCGCTATATGCACAAAACAACTAATTCTCTACAGATACCGTAAATTATTGTGTGGTAACAGAGGTTAGACAAGAACCATAAAGTAAAGCCCATAGTGTATAAGAACGGAACTGCCTCATTATTAGAGATGTTCCAATAAACTGATCATTTCCGTATCACCAGCATAAATATAAGTAAGATAAATGTAAGCCAAAGTTTTTTGCAGCAAGACATAGTTGTAAAAACAGTCAAAGTTAGATAAATGGTCAAAAATGTTTGTGAGTAATCAAGTCCTAGCATTAATTTTCAGATGACCTGACTTTTCAAGAACATTTGTGGGGTCCACAGTCTGGAGTGTACAGATGAGGGTACGTGGGCAAGAATTTGTTGGAATAGTAGTTTGATATGTGATTGATCAAGTCCTAGAATTAATTGTGAAATGGTGTAAAATGGGATCTACTGATGAAAATATTCTCTATTACTTGTTCCATAAAAATTTACAAAGGCCTGCTTGGGATGGGCATGTCGGGCAATAGTACCGGGAATGACTCCATCTACCATGCTTCTTACAAACCTGGCATCTTTTTTGAGGATATTTTTGGGTGGGAGTGACAGGGACAGGGCAAGGAAAATGGTGCTCTGGAAGTCTCACGGCAACCTCAGACTCGAAGGCTTCCCCCTGTGCCATCGACTCAAACATGAGGTCCTCAACTTTTTTTTCCTTAAACTGGAGGAAAGTAAGTGGTCCTTTGGACTTTTTGTACAGGACAAAACTGTTGTATGTAGCAATTTGTATAATGTACAGTAGATTGCCACCTTTTTGTACCAGGCCCTGGTCTTCCGCTTCACCATGTATGGTTGCAGAACTTGGTCTGACAGGTCAACGCCACCCATAAATTTTTTATAATCTGTGACACAGATTGGTTTTTGTTTGTATCTGGTGGCACTCTATCTGACCATCACAGCAGTGTCCGCATGCAGGGTGGTCAGCATGTAGACATCCTTCCTGTCATTCCAAGAAGTTGCAAGAAGTTGGTCGCTTGTGAGTGAGAATGACGCCCCCTTCTCCAAACGTCTGAAAAGCAAATGTGACAGGAACCCCACTTGGGTTTTCCTGGCTGTCCCGCAGGCCTCTCTATTTGCAGCATGGAGGGATTTACATAGGGGGATGCTTGTGCAATAGTTGTCAGTATACACGCGGTACCTTTGATGGAGAAAGGGCATCATTAGCTCCCAGACAATTTTGCCTGGGATGCCAATTGTCTGGGGGCAGTTTGGGGGGTTGATTTGGCGGTCCATACCTTCATAAATTAAGAAGGTAGAAGTGTACCCTGATGAGCCCTCACATTCTTTACTCAGTTTGATGCCGTATTTGGCTCGGTTGGAGGGGATAAATTTGCAGAATGACAGATGGCCCTTGTAACTCATCAGCGACTCGTTGACTGCCACATTTTGCTCTGGGGTATAGCAATTTAGGAATGAATTTTGTAGGAGGGAAATTAGGGGTCTTAATTTATTTTGCCAATGATAGTTGGAGTCAGTTCTTGGGGGGGTTGGAAATTGTCACTGAAGTGGAAGAATCTCATTAGGGCTTCATAACGGACTTGGGACATGACGGCTTCAAATACTGGGGAGCTGTGGACAGCTTTTGCTGAACAGTAGAAGCAGAGTGTGTTATTTTTCCTAATTCCATATTCAGGGTCAGGCCCCTAAAATTTCTTATGTCGTGGGACATTTTTGGGGATCCAAGAATGTGAATGAAAGGCAGTGGGTATTTGGGAGATATATTGTCGGGCATATAAGATTGTTTGGTGGGCAATCAACTGTAGGACTTCTGGGCTAATGAAAATTTTGAAAAAATCAGTGGGGGTAAAATTGGTGACATCTTATTTTATTTTAGGGGCTGCAGAAAAAAGGGGGAATTTGAGGTGAAAATTAAGTGTCATTATATCATAGCAGTTGGGGGACTGTGGTACTTGATCCTACCTCTGAATCTTCAGCAGTGATGACCGACTCTGCTACCATCAGGCAGTGGGATCCCATGGAGGAAGAGTCATCATCAGTGCCTGAAAGCTGCTCTAAATAAGAGGCAGATTCTCTTTCACTGCCAGAGCTGCCAGAGCAAAGCAGGCTGTTTGCTTGCTCTGTGCTAAATGTTCTGCGGGTCATTTAGTTATTTACCTGCCTAATAAAAACCTAACCCTAATCTAACACTAGCATTTTTTTACTGCCTAACCCTAACCCTAATACATGTAACCCTAACCTAATAACTCTAAGCCTAACCCTAACTGCAAAGAATGACATAAAAAAAATTATATAAAAAATATATGATTTTTTTTTTCTAATCCTCTGTCAACTGGGATGCGGTGATTACGCAGAATGGAGGTGGGTAATTGGACCTTTTATGGGGTTTGCGGACGCAAAAATTATTATTATATTTCTAACAGGGCAGCACTTGGACGTAGTGCATCTCTGTTCTCTCCCAGAACAAATACAAGGATAGAAGAGAGAGGCACAGCCCAAACACTGCCATATTTACTAATAGTGGGGGTTTTGATCACTGTGATAAGGAAAATTATCATCGGTTGCCAGGTGCAGGCTGGCAGATCTTGGCGGGCACACTGCACATGTCATTTTCTTTCTACCGGAGGAAGGAGGGGGGCCAGCGGACTGGGGTACTACTGATCCGGTACATACTTTACCATGGGGGCTCAAGGAACCCTATTTCTCTCTCCTCTGATGTGCAATCACATCAGAGGAGAGAGAAATTAAATGGAAAATCTGACTTTCTTTTTGTGGTTGCCATTATTCCGTTAATAACAGTGATCGCAACACTGGGCTCGATAAAAACCAACCCACATCATGTAAACTAGGGTCTCACCTACCCCCGGTAGCCGAGACCCCGGATAAATAATAAGTACCCTTAACTGCTGCCGTTAAAAGGTGTATTGGCGGTCGTTAAGGGATTAATAATAGCGATGATGATGATAATAATAATAACAATAATAATAATAATGATGAATAAACTAAAATTAAGGCACCCTTACTTCTGCAAATACACAGTGAAAGACAATTGTAATTCACAATGTGCCGTTTTCCTTACTTCACCTTCACTGATTGCGTTGCTGACTCTAAACGCTTTTGTGTTTTTATTGTTAATCAATGGATGCTCCACATCACAGCTTAGCTACTTAGACATTGAAAAAATATAAAACTTAACTAATGGCCTTTTAATGGAAATAATGTCAATGCAGTAAAGAGAGCAACACAAAAAGATTAAAACACTGTTTATTTGAATGTCTGAGAATCTTTACAGAGTAAACATCTTTTTATTTTTTTACTAACGCAATAATTCAAATGAAAATATATATATTTTTTGTAACACAATTTAAATCTGCCTTTTTCTCTTCTAGGTCTGATCATTCATTATCAAAATACTCAATTTTCAAAGTAAAGTCTGTCCTCAGTGTATAAATATTTTACCATTATTTAGATCGGCGAGGACAGTTGGTGCTCATAAAATTCTATGGAGAACTGTAACTGTAATTTCAAGAAAACTTTCGGCACAATTTCTTTTGTCTTTTTTATGTATCTACTTTTTTCTCCTCCTTCCTTTTCCTAATTTCCCTGACCAAAAAAATGTTAAAACCAGCAATGTAATCTCTTATGTCAGTTATAAGAAATTCTGTATTCACTGAAAACAAATATTACCCATGAATTAAGCATGAAGGACAAATTCAGGAGAAATAAGAACATTTCTTTGTGCGTCTCACAAAATTATAATATCATCAAAAAGTTAATTTATTTCAGTTCGTCAATACAAAAAGTGAAACTCATATATTATGTAGAGTCATTACAACCAGAGTGATCTATTTTAAGTGTTTATTCTTCTTAATGTTGATGATTATGGCTTACAGCCAATGAAAATCCAAATGTCATTATCTCTGTAAAATAGAATTCTTTATAATACCAGCTTGAAAATCATTTTAAAATACATTTCAGTTGATCAACATTTCGTATGTTCAGAAAATTCACGCAATACTTGGTCGGAGCTTCTTTTGCATAAATTACTGCATCAATGCGGCGTGGCATAGAGGCGATCAGCCTGTGGCATTCCTGAGGTGCTATGGAAGCTCAGGTTGCTATGGAAGCTCAGGTTGCTTTGATAGCAGCCTAGAGTTTGCCTGCATTGTTGGGTCTGGTGTGTCTCACCTTTCTCTTGACAATACACCACAGATTCTCTATGGGGTTAAGGTATGGAGAGTTTGCTGGTCAATCAAGCACAGTGATACTGTTATATTTAAACCAGCTATTTGTACTTTTGGCAGTGTGGACAAGTGCCAAGTGCTACTGGAGAATAAAATGTATCTCCAAAAAGCTTGTAGGCAGAAGGAAGCATAAAATGCTCTAAAATTTCCTGGTATACAGCTGAGCTGACCTGGGTCTTGAAAAAAAGAGAAGAGCTATACCAGCAGATGACATGGCTCCCCAAACCATCACTGATTGTAGAAACTTCACACTAGACCTCAAGCAGCTTGGATTGTGTGCCTCTCCACTTTTCCCCCAGACTCTAGGATCTTGATTTCCATATGAAATACAAAATTTACTTTAATCTGAAAACAACACCTTGGACCACTGAGCAACAGTCCAGTTCTTTTTCTCCTTGGCCCAGGTAAGACGCTTCTCGCATTGTCTATTGGTCACGAGTGGCTTGAAACAAGGAATGCGACACTTACAGCCCATGTCCTGGATACGTCTGTGTGTGGTGGCTCTTGAAGCAATGACTCCAGCAGTAGTCCACTCCTTGTGAATTTCCCTCAAATTTTTGAATGGCCTTTTCTTAACAATCCTTTCAAGGCTGCGGTTATCCCGATTGCTTGTGCACCTTTTTCTACCACAGTTTTTCCTTCCACTCAACTTTCCATTAATAATTAATATGCTTGAATACAGCTCTCTGTGAACAGCCAGCTTCTTTAGCAATGACCTTTTGTGGCTTGCCCTCCTTGTTGAGTGTGTCAATGACTACCTTCTGAAGATCTGGCAAGTCAGCAGTCTTCCCCATGATTGTGGAGTGTACTGAAACAGACTAAGGGACCTTTTTAAATGCTTAGGAAGCCTTTGCAGGTGTTTTTATTCATTATTCTAGTTTACTGAGATAATGACTTTTGGGTTTTCATTGGCTGTAAGCTATAATCATCAATATTAACAGAAATAAACACATGAAATAGATCACTCTGTTTGTAATGACTCTATATAAAATGAGTTTCTCTTTTTGTATAGAAGAACTGAAATAAAATAACTTTTTGATGATATTCTAATTTTGCGAGAAGCACCTGTATATTACAAAGTTGCTTACTTTCATGTGTGTTATTGATATATGAAATATAAATTTATAACCATGGCTGCGCGTTACGTCTACAATAGTGTTTTATCCTAATTCTTAACTTTATTTAAGGTTTAGTTCCCACAATGCATTTTGGTAATTTTTTTGACATTTTTTATTTTTGCTGCAGTGTTTTACAATTCCAGCAATATGAATGGTATCTATTAATATCTGTGCTTTTTTTACCCTGTGTAAACTGATGGGCAATGTTGTATTGAAATCTGCAACAAATCAATCTCTCTTGAGGGTACACTGAGATTTTCGTGCAGAATTGAATCAAATGCAGAAAATCATCAGGTAAAAACCATAACTGCATTTGCAAAAATATTTTGCGTTTCTAGAACGTTGAACTGATTTTTCAATAGGGAACAATCTCTATTCTGCAAATGAACAGAACCTGAATGTATGGGGGTCTGCTCTTCAGGCAGAGCAAGTTCTACCAGGGGTGGCAGACCATTTAAAGAGAATCTATAAGTAGCATTCACCCCCTCAAGCGCAGCACAGCAACTTTCAGTCAAGCTAGAAAAGATGGCACAATGAGAGAAAAAAGCTGAAGTGGCAGAGGCTGAAATTCACACTTAGAGCCTCACTTGTATATCAATTATATCAATTCAAATGCAGATTTCTCAGGAATGGAGATGGACTGGGTATATAAAGGTATTGCTGGACTTGTCTTTTTAAGAGCTACATGCCATATAAATATATTTTTTTATCATAAGAACTATTAATCTGTGGAACAGGTTACTCTGGGAGCTGTTCACAAATAGAATTGTTGATGGTTTTGTTTTCTTTTCAATTGTCTTATTTATGTAACTATACTAGGCCTCCTTCACATGTGCTTGTGTGTACAGGTTGCGGGATGCAGTAACGGACAGGAGGCAGAGCAAGGGTTAAAGTTAACTTTACTGAAACAGGGGTATGCTTCACGCATGGAGGGGGAAAGTATGGGCCGGCGATAGTAGCACAATCCGTGTGCTGAGGGAGGTAATGAGGGCAAAAGGTATAACAACTGTTCACTAAGAGTAAACTTATCAGTCCACCGGCTTCCCAAGTGCAGGGTCTTAGATTCCCTCGGCGGTGCCGATGCAGCCAGCACGTGATGTATCCGGTGTCGTCCTGCATGCATTGATGGTCCTGTTCCTGGTGGTGTCGATGCGTCCTCGACGTCTTGCATGGGGTCCTGGGGTGCAGAGCGAAGAGCAGTCTCTAACACTGTCAGGGCTTGACAGCGCTTGACAGAGTCTTGAGCTGTGAGGGCCAATGGGTGGAATACGGTTCTCCGGTCACAGTCTCTGTAAGTGGCAGCAGGGACAATATAGCGTGGACCTGTGCAGTCATGGTGCTCAGAGAACGGAGCAATAAACTTCCCCTGCTGTGTGCTGCGTGTTCCTGCCAAGCCTCTCAACAATTTCATGTGCTCTGCCCTTTTTGTCCTAGCTACGCCCCTTGCTGTATAGTGCAAAGGCCGGTCCGGGTCTCTAAACTTTCCCCCAGACAACAAAGGTGACAGTCCTGACAGTTCCGGCCCCTGCACAAGAAAGCTACCCCCGGTCTGGTCTCTCTTCTTACACTTGTCCTCCAGTATGTATGACATCCATTTCCAGAACTGTATAAAAAAAGGAAAATGACATGGACTGCAGATCAAAAAATCATACATTGATCTAATGCTGATAGGCAAAAGTTTACAAAACTGAAAATGAGATTCTAAGTTTAACATTCTGATCAGACTGTATGAAGCCCACTGCCACAACATGAAGAACCTCTCAGTGGGTCTCTAGTCTAAGAAGGCACAGAACTATGCAGAAAACACCATTACAGTGACAATACACTGGCAGGGAGGGGCGGCCTAGTGCCTCACAGCACCAAGGCCACACAATCCCATAGGCACCACAGCAACAATGGCTGTTACACAGCACCAACATCAGGTGAATAGATGTAAAAAACTTACCTTCCATAATCTCTCAGACTGTGGAGAGAGCAAAAATCAGTGAAACCCCTCCGGCAGTCTCCTGCTAATTTAAAAACACCTAAATAAAATGGGAGGAGAGCTGGTCTAAGTAAAACAGAAAATGAAGGGACAGTAATGCAAATGCCAGGATTGTGGAAAAAAAGACATCCATTTTTACACATACCGGAGACATCTATCCACACTTACCTCTTATAACATTACCAATTATAACCCACAAGTAGTGTTGAGCATTCCGATACCGCAAGTATCGGGTATCGGCCGATACTTGCGGGTATCAGAATTCCGATACCGAGATCCGATACTTATGTGGTATCGGGTATCGGTATCGAAACAACATTAATGTGTAAAATAAAGAATTAAAATAAAAAATATTGCTATACTCACCTCTCCGACGCAGCCTGGACCTCAACGAGGGAACCGACAGCGTTGTTTGCTTAAAATGCGCGCTTTTACTTCCTTCCGTGACGTCACGGCTTGTGATTGGTCGCGTGCCACCCATGTGACCGCGACGCAACCAATCACAGCAAGCCGTGATGTAATTTTCAGGTCCTCAATGCCTAATTCTAGGCATTCATGATTTTAAAATTACGTTCCGGCTTGTGATTGGTCGCGTCGCGGTCACATGGGCGACGCGACCAATCACAAGCCGTGACGTCACGGGAGGCAGGAGACGCGCGCATTTTTAAAATTACGTCACGGCTTGTGATTGGTTGCGTGCCGCCCATGTGACCGCGACGCGACCAATCACAGCAAGCCGTGACGTAATTTCAGGTCCTGATGCCTATTTCTGCATTCAGGACCTGAAATTACGTCACGGCTTGCTGTGATTGGTCGCGTCGCGGTCACATGGGCGGCACGCAACCAATCACAAGCCGTGACGTAATTTTAAAAATGTGTGCGTCTCCTGCCTCCCGTGACGTCACGGCTTGTGATTGGTCGCGTCGCCCATGTGACCGCGACGCGACCAATCACAAGCCGGAACGTAATTTTAAAATCATGAATGCCTAGAATTAGGCATTGAGGACCTGAAAATTACGTCACGGCTTGCTGTGATTGGTCGCGTCGCGTCCACATGGGCGGCACGCGACCAATCACAAGCCATGACGTCACGGAAGGAAGTAAAAGCGCGCATTTTAAGCAAACAATGCTGCCGGTTCCCTCGGTGAGGTCCAGGCTGCGTCGGAGAGGTGAGTATAGCAATATTTTTTATTTTAATTCTTTATTTTACACATTAATATGGATCCCAGGGCCTGAAGGAGAATTTCCTCTCCTTCAGACCCTGGGAACCATACAGGATACCGTCCGATACTTGAGTCCCATTGACTTGTATTGGTATCGGGTATCGGTATCGGATTAGATCCGATACTTTGCCGGTATCGGCCGATACTTTCCGATACCGATACTTTCAAGTATCGGACGGTATCGCTCAACACTACCCACAAGTAGATATAGATATCTATGTATTATTCAAGCAGCATGGATGACAAGCGCCAATAAAAGTATATGAGTCTGTGTGAACAAGTACAGCACATGTATGACATCCATGTGTCGTCCGTGTGACATGTACCAAAATAGAATGCAGAATAAAAATGATTGATTTTTATGTGTTTAAGATGAATATATAGATGAATAGATAAATACATATATAGATAGATAGTCATCAGTGAGATATATATTTGTACCTTGAATGTGAGGTTTGCTGTATATGTATTAACCTGATAAATAAATTAATGTGCTGTACAGCATTTGTATGGCAGCATGCTGCGGTTCCCTCATTGCCATACAGATAAAAGGTTATCAGTGTTCACAGCCACCAGATCTTCCGGGAGCTGGAGGCTCTGAAAACCCATGGGAAACTTTGAGGGAAACTTCAAGGTTTCTTGTGCTTCCAGCTGCTGGAACACCTTGAGGCTGTAAACTAAGGTTACCTTGGGTGTATATTTTACTGTACTTGTTAATAAATAAAAAAATTGGAAACAACAGCTTGGGGTCCTCTGTAATTTTCCTAACAGGCTCTAAGAAAGCCGACATCTGGGGGCCCATGTTAATATTCTGGGAAGGAGCCAATGCTAATATAGGTTCCCAGGCTTTTAATATTAGCGCACAGATGTTTGCTTGGCCTTTAATCGTTATTATAGTAGAGACCCACCAATAAAATCAAATGGGGTCTCTGATATATTTACTAACCAGCAAAGGCTAAACAGAAAGCTTCAGACTGATATTAATAGCCTAAAAAGGGGTCATGGATATTGGCCCCCTCCCAGATTAAAGGGAATCTGTCACCCCCAAAATCGAAGGTGAGCTAAGCCCACCGGCATCAGGGGCTTATCTACAGCATTCTGTAATGCTGTAGATAAGCCCCCTATGTATCCTGAAAGATGAGAAAAAGAGGTTAGATTATACTCACCTGAGCGTCGCAGTCCGGTTCAAGGCCTCCCATCTTCATAGGATGACGTTCTCTTCTTGTCTTCACGCTGCGACTCCGGCGCAGATGTACATTGTCTTCCCTGTTGAGGGCAGAGCAAAGTACTGCAGTGCACTGGCACCGAGCCTCTCTGACCTTTCCCGGCACCTGCGCACTACAGTACTTTGCTCTGCCCTCAACAGAGCAGACAAGGTACGCCTGCGCCAGAGCCGCAGCATGAAGACAAGAGGAGGACATCATCCTATGAAGATGGTCCCCGGACCGGACCGCGACGCCCATCGGACCGGACTGCAGCGGGACTGCCCCTGGGTGAGTGTAATCTAACCATTACAGAATGCTGTAGATAAGCCCCTGATGCCGGTGGGCTTAGCTCACCTTCGATTATGGGGGTGACAGGTTCCCTTTAAGCACATCAGCCCTCAGCTGCCCCAGAAATGTGGCATCTATAAGATGTGTCAATTATGGCAGTCAGCCTCACTCTTCCCATGTTCTATATTTCTCATGTATGGTTCAATAAGGATTTATTGTATACTTTGTTTTTGGTCAGTTTAATTTGTGTTATCTATCTATTTATCTGTAACTTTGCACATGTTTAACACATAATAATCTGTAATTTCTATTCTGCATTCTGTTCCCGTACATATTACATGGACAACGCACAAATGACACACAGATGTCACATGGACGTCACACAAATAGTACATAAGTACACATGGATGGCCAACAGAAAACCACAAAGATTGTATAAACAGGCGGTCTCATAAGTATGTTTTTTAAGTGGACATGTAAATAGGGCCTTATGCGCATCTTTTCTGGGCAATTAGAAGCGTTGTAGTATTGAGATTTGCAAGGAATTCATTCGTTGCCAAATAAACTTGGGGGGATCGTTCATGGAACCCAATGATTTGAATTTTAAAAGATTTGATTATCACTACTACTAATAATTCTGTTTTTTTTTCATTTTACTAAGTTTTACTCAAGAAATTGCAATAACATTATCAAATTTTGCCAAGGTAACTTCAATCTGTCTTTCAAAGCAAAGCTGCATTGTTGTGTGAAGTAACATCTAAACATGGTATAAATACAAAATATCTTTAATTTTACATGTTTAGCAAAATGAAAGCATGCCCAACCTAATTAAATGGCGATAAATACAGGTTTAATAAATATGCTGGTATCATTGTATTGTCCAAATCAGGATCTAGTATTTTTTTTAGCACGAGGAGTGAATAGAACATAAAATATTTTCTGCAAAATCATTTATAGATTTATACATGCATGTTGTTATATTAGCTTGATAAAAATGTGTATCAAAACAATTCTTGCACATTTTAAATTATTAATTACATTAGTCTTGTGATTTGCATTTAACTTTGCAAATATATATATATATATTAATGGCATGCAGAGATGGTTGCTGTCCAAGTAATCATACAGCTGCAGGAGGGGACAACCAGCTGTCAATGACTGTCAGATTCTCTAGAGAGAAGACAAGTGGTTTCTTGCAATTTTGTTCCATTTGATTGTTTTATTTTCATTATGCAGTGGGAATTGGGCATACCAAACAGGAGTGGTTTTTCATTTTATATAAATCCCTGCAACAGGGTGAATTTACATATATATTGTAGTGCAGCAATAGCACGCTATGCAGTGATGAGGCAGTGACCCAGCAAAGTTCAAAACAAAAGACTTTTTAATGTTCACCTAACAGCAATACACAGTACCCGATATCCTCTGGATCACAGGAGAGAGCAATATCCTCTAGTTTGCAGCTGATAAACACGACAGTCTACCTCCGAGACTACTTGCCATGGGTGACTGCACCGCTGTGTATGCTGTGGGTGCCTGGCCTTTCAGCTGCCTTGGCTATTTGTCTCCGCTTGTCTGTGTTGCCTCACACAGGTGGAGCTCTGCCAGTTTTCTTAAATCTGCCTTGGATAAATAGCTTATCCAAGACTAACACTTACTTTTATTCTGCATTGCAACCACAGCTACTCCTGTGACTGCAATGCACTTCCACGGCCTCAATACGCCTCAGTGAACACACAGTGACCCTTACATGTAACACCAGTCACTGCCTCACTATATATATCTATATATATAATTGTCTAAGGGTTTTTCTGTCTGTCTGTCTGTTTGTCTGTCCTGGAAATCCCGCACAGCATGGCGACGATGATGTCATAAAGGTTGCCTCGACCAATCAGCGACGGGCACAGTCTGCCGCGAATTCGCCTCGACCAATCAGCAACGGGCACAGTATAGACATAGATGTCATAATGGTTGCCATGGCGACGATGTCGTCATAAAGGTTGCCTCGACCAATCAGCGACGGGCACAGTCTGCCACGAATTCTGGAATCATCATTGTCCATATACTACGAGGACATGCATATTCTAGAATACCCGATGCATTAGAATCGGGCCACAATCTAGTATATATATATATATATATATATATATATATATACATACATATACTGTATATATATATATATATACAGTATATATATATATATATATATATATATATATATATATATATATATATATATATATATGTATACAGTGTCTTGCGAAAGTATTCGGCTCCCTGGAACTTTTCAACCTTTTCCCACATATCATGCTACAAACATAAAGATACCAAATATACATTTTTGGTGAACAATCAACAACAAGTGGAACACAATTGTGAAGTTGAACAGAATGTATTGGTTGTTTTAAATTTTTTGGGAAATTCAACAACTAAAAAGTGGGTTGTGCAATATTATTCGGCCCCTTTACTTTCAGTGCAGCAAACTCACTCCAGAAGTTCATTGTGGATCTCTGAATGATCCAATGTTGTCCTAAATGCCTAATGATGATAAATATAATCCTTCTGTGTGTAATCAAGTCTCCATATAAATGCACCTGCTCTGTGATAGTCTCAGGATTCAGTTTGAAGCACAGAGAGCATCATGAAGACCAAGGAACACAACAGGCAGGTCTGTGATACTGTTGTGGAGAAGTTTAAAGCTGGATTTGGATACAAAAGGATTTCCAAAACATTAAACATTCTAAGGAGCACTGTGCAAGCAATCATATTGAAATAAAAGGAGTATCATACCACTGCAAATCTACCAAGACCCGGCCGTCCCTCTAAACTTTCATCTCAAACAAGGAGAAGACTGATCAGAGATGTAGCCAAGAGGCCCATGAACACTCTGGATGAACTGCAGAGATCTACAGCTGACATGTGACAGTCTGTCCATAGGACAACAATCAATTGTACACTGCACAAATCTGGCCTTTATGAAAGAGTGGCAAGAGGAAAGCCATTTCTCAAAGATAGCCTTAAAAAGTGTATTTTAAAGTTTGCAACATGCCACCTGGGAGACAAACCAAACATGTGGAAGAAGGTGCTCTGGTCAGATGAAACCAAAATTGAACTTTTTGGCAACAATGCCCAAGGATATGTTTGGTGTAAAGGCAACACAGCTCATCACCCTGAACACACCATCCCCACTGTCAAACATGGTGGTGGCAGCATCATGGTTTGGGCCTGCTTTTCTTCAGCAGGGAAAGCGAAGATGGTTAAAATTGATGGGAAGATGGATGGAGCCAAATACAGGACCATTCTTGAAGAAAACCTGCTGGAGTCTGCAAAAGACCTGAGACTGGGACAGAGATTTATCTTCCAACAAGACAATGATCCCAAATATAAAGCAAAATCTACCATGGAATGGATCACAAATAAACGTATCCAGGTGTTAGAATGGCCAAGTCAAAGTCCAGACCTCAATCCAATCGAGAATCTGTGGAAAGAGCTGAAAACTGCTGTTCACAAACAATCTCCATCAAACCTCACTGAGCTCGAGCTGTTTACCAAGGAAGAATGGGCAAGAATTTCAGTCTCTCAATGTAAAAAACTGATAGCGACATACCCCAAGCGACTTGCAGCTGTAATCGCAGCAAAAACAGGCACAACAAAGTATTAAGTTAAAGGGACCAAATAATATTGCACGCCTCACTTTTCAGTTTTTGCATCACGACCAGAGGAAAAATGCCCTATTGGGCAGATTATCAATTCAGGCCTGGAAAAAGAGGATAAAGAAAAATAGACTCGACAGGGAGCCATGGTTGCAATACAAATGAGATGCAGACCAAAAATGGATGAGTAAAATATTTTATTATTTATTTAATCTTCTCTAGCCCTATTAAAAATTCTACAAAAGACTGTCTGGCTTACATTTTGCTGGATTTTTGGGTGTCAAACCCCATAAAATTCTAATTCTATCAGGTCAAAATTGTTGGGGAAATTTATAAATAATTTTATTTGTTATGAATTGACTTGCTCATTTTTAATAATCAACATCCAGGAAGACTCATTGAAATCTGCTAGTAAATAATATTATAAACTGTCTTTGGTAATAACATTATAAATTGTTTTTTAATATAATAAATATAATATAATTTCATTTCATAAAACTCACTATAATGTAAGTACTATGAAAAATGCATGTTTACAGAAATTGGAAATATCATATCAGATAATAAATATTTTCTTTTTTTATTCTTCCTACTGGGATGAAAACAAAACCGTGGTGTAAGTAATACAAACATTAACACCAGGGCTGCTTGCTAAATCAGTTATTCTTTATGCCTATGAAAAAAATTAAGCCTCAGTGTTATGGAAATATAGTATAGTCTAGCACCGCATGATGGAATTTCAAGCATTGATTTAAAAAATGGCATTAAGATTTGCTGCATCCTGAACAAATGAGAATTAGTTTAGGTCATACAAGCTCCCAGGAGAAAGTGAGATGAGTACGTCTTTTATTTGTTCCATAGAAGCAGAATAGCTCAGGCTTTTATCTGTTACTCAAAGACTAGATCCATCAACAGTATAATGGTGATTTTTTTTTTGTTTAAAATTTTGTAGCAATATATTATATAAACTTCTTCTCACATAATCACATACAGTTGTGCTTAAAAGTTTACATACCCAGGCATAATTTTTGCTTTATTGGCCCTTTTTTCAGAGAACATGAATGATAACTTGTTGTCCACTCATGGTTAGTGGTTGGATGAAGCCATTTATTGTCAGACTACTGTGTTTTTTCTTTTTAAATCATAATGACAACCCAAAACATCCAAATGATCCTGATCAAAGTTTTACATACCCTGGTGATTTTGGCCTGATAACATGCACAGAAGTTGACACAAATGGGTTTGAATGGCTACTAAAGGGTAACATCCTCACCTGTGACCTGTTTGCTTGTAATCAGTTTGTGTGCATAAAAGCTGAGTGAGTTTCTGGGATCCAGACAGACTCTGGCAACTTTCATCCAGCCACTGACATTTCTGGATTGTGAGTCATGGGGAAAGCAAAAGAATTGTCAACAGATCTATGGGAAAAGGTAGTTGAACTGTACAAAACAGGAAAGGGATACAAATATATATCCAATGAATTGATAATGCCAGTCAGCAGTGTTCAAACTGTGATTAACAAATGGAAAATCAGGGACTCTGTAAAAAAACAAAACCACAGTCAGGTTGAAGAATAAAAATGTCATCCACAACTGTGTGAGCTACAAAGGCACAGAAAACTTGGTCAAAGTTGAAAGAAAGATGAATGCAGCATGTTATCAGCAAATACTGGAGTCAAATATGCACTCATCAGCCCGTAAGCTGCTTGTGGGATGTACTTGGATGTTCCAACATGACAACGATCCAAAACACAAGGCCAATTCACCCTGTCATTGGCTACAGCAGAACAAAGTGAAGGTTCTGGAGTGGCCATCTCAGTCTCCTGACCTCAATATCATTGAGACACTCTGGGGAGATATCAAGCACGCAGTTCATGCTAGAGGCTTTTTTCCATGAAGAGTGGGCAGCTTTACCATCTGAGAAAAGAAAACCTCATCCACTACTACCACAAAATACTTCAAGCTGTCATTGATGTTAGAGTTGGCAATGCACGGTATTAAGAAATGAAGTATGTGAACTTTTGATCATGGTCTTTGGATGTTTTGGGTTGTCATTATAATTTAAAAAGATAAAACACAGTAGTTTGACAAAAAATGGCTTCACCCAACCACTAACCATGTGTGGAGAAAAAGATTTGGTGTTATCATTCATAGTCTCTGAAAAAAGGCAAGGAAAGCAAACATTCTGCAGGGGTATGTGAAATTTTGATCACAACTGTATACAGTTTGAAAAAAGACCTACGTCCATCAAGTTACATTTTCCTACTAATTTAACTATAACCCACAATGTTATGTGTATTGAGGAACCTTTCAACCTTTTCCCACATATCATGCTTCAAACATAAAGATACCAAATGTAAATTTTTGGTGACGAATCAACAACAAGTGGAACACAATTGTGAAGTTGAACAAAATTTATTGGTTATTTTAAATTTTTGTGAAAATTCAAAAACTAAAAAGTGGGGCATGCAATATTATTCAACCCCTTTACTTTCAGTGCAGCAAACTCAGTCCAGAAGTTCATTGTGGATCTCTGAATGATCCAATGTTGTCCTAAATGCCTAATGATGATAAATATAATCCACCTGTGTGTAATCAAGTTTCCGTATAAATGCACCTGCTCTGTGATAGTCTCAGGGTTCAGTTTGAAGCACAGAGAGCATCATGAAGACCAAGAAACACAACAGGCAGGTCCGTGATACTGTTGTGGAGTTTAAAGCTGTATTTGGATACAAAAGGATTTCCAAAATTTTAAACATTCCAAGGAGCACTGTGCAAGTGATCATATTGAAATATAAGGAGTATCATACCACTGCAAATCTACCAAGATCTGGCCGTCCCTCTAAACTTTCATCTCCAACAAGGAGAAGACTGATTAGAGATGCAGCCAAGAGGCCCATGATCACTCTGGATGAACTGCAGAGATCTACAGCTGAGGTGGGACAGTCTGTCCATAGGACAACAATCAATCGTACACTGCACAAATCTGGCCTTTATGGAAGTGTGGCAAGAAGAAAGCCATTTCTCAAAGATATCCATAAAAAGTGTTGTTTAAAGTTTGCAACAAGCCACCTAGGAGACACACCAAACATATGGAAGAAGGTGCTCTGGTCCGATGAAACTAAAATTGAACTTTTTGGCAACATTGCCAAATGATATGTATGGCGTAAAGGCAACACAGCTCATCACCCTGAACACAACGTCCCCACTGTCAAACATGGTGGTGGCAGCATCATGGTTTGGGCCTGCTTTTCTTCAGCAGGGAAAGGGAAGATGGTTAAAATTGATGGGAAGATGGATGGAGCCAAATACAGGACCATTCTAGAAGAAAACCTGTTGGAGTCTGCAAAAGACCTGAGACTGGGACGGAGATTTGTTTTCCAACAAGACAATGATCCCAAACATAAAGCAAAATCTACAATGGAATAGTTCACAAATAATAGTATTCAGGTGTTAGAATGGCCAAGTCAAAGTCCAGACCTCAATCCAATTGAGAATCTGTGGAAAGAGCTGAAAGCTGCTGTTCACAAATGATCTCCATCAAACCTCACTGAGCTTGAGTTTTTTGCCAAGGAAGAATGGGCAAGAATTTCAGTCTCTCGATGTACAAAACTTATAGAGACATACACCAAGTGACTTGCAGCTATAATCGCAGCAAAAAGTGGCACAACAAAGCATTAAGTTAAAGGGGCCGAATAATATTGTATACCCCACTTTTCATTTTTTGAATTTCCACAAAAATTTAAAATAACCAATAAATTTAATTCAACTTCACAATTGTGTTCCACTTGTTGTTGATTCTTCACCAAAAACTTACATTTGGTATCTTTATGTTTGAAGCATGAAGCATGATATGTGGGAAAAGGCTGAAAAGTTCCAAGGGGCTAATTACTTTCTTCACTTCATATCAGGTGGAGGATAAAAACATCAGAGACAATGTAGATAAAAGCAATATCAACGCGTTTCTGGTGCCAGCGCACCCTTAATCATGATTAAGGGTGCGCTGGCACCAGAAACGTGTTGATATTGCTTTTATCTACATTGTTGCTGATGTTTTTATCCTCCACCTGATATGAAGTGAATAAAGTACGAGTTTTTTTCACTACCTCGTTGAGCTGGATTTTCCTTTCTATTTTGCTTTCCTCACGCTTTGACTCAGCGTTTCCGTGCTCCGAGTCTCCAGGGATGTCGATTATTTCTCTATGCTAATTACTTTCGCAAGGCACTGTGTGTTGTTACTTCTCATAGTCCCTAGTACAGAGCTCATGGACTGGTGTCCAGAAAATCACCAGCATTCGTGACCTTTGAAAGGATGTTGCCTGCTGCATAGGATCAGCTCTTCTCCAAGTATGTCTAAAAGCTCATGATGACTTAATGACCATTGTCTCATGATGTGGCTTTGTTACAAATTATGTGTTCTAATACTATATTGCTGCGTTTTTTGTGTTTTATATTGTATTGTTGGTATTTTTTATTTGTATTGTTAGGGTTCATATCATCTTATTTTCCCATTTGTATTTGTTTTCTATATATTGGTATTATCACATTTATATTGGTACAGCACAGGAACCTTTTAGCGACGTTTGAAAAAGACCCAGGTTCTTCAATTTAATAACTGTAAATCCTAATACAACACTGTTTGTTATTGCTATGTACCTATCTAGCAAAATAACATTTTTGAGTAATGTCAGATTTTTTCTCAAAAAAGGACAATATAAAACAAAATACAAAAAAGTTTCATGTTTTGCATAACGATTTTATTAGTAAAATGTTACAACTGTACATGTCCCATTACTGCTGGCTGTTGCGCCACATTTTACTTTCCGTGCATGTATCTATCTGGATGTATCTATCTGAAGAATTTCAGAATCATGGTATTTCTATTCAAAGTGAAGAGAATTTAAGCAAAGAATATATACATAGAAAATTAAAAAAAAGGTTATAGGAAGCCTGTCAGGCACCACATGCCCTGTGTCATGATTCTCAATGGCGAGAGAACATAGCCCAGCATATATGAGAACTAGCTCTTGGAAGATGGAAACTATACTGACCATGAACTAAACCTGCCGCACAACTAGAAGTGGCCGGGTAGCATGCCTACGTTTTTTTATCCCTAGATGCCCAGCGCCAGCCGGAGAACTACCTAATCCTAGCAGAGGAAAAGACAGTCCTGGCTCACCTCTAGAGAAATTTTCCCAAAAGGCAGACAGAGGCCCCCACATATATTGGCGGTGATTTGAGATGAAATGACAAACGTAGAATGAAAATAGGTTTAGCAAAATCGAGGTCCGCTTACTAGATAGCAGGAAGACAGAAAGGGCACTTTCATGGTCAGCAGAAAACCCTATCAAAACACCATCCAGAAATTACTTTAAGACTCTAGCATTAACTCATAACACCAGAGTGGCAATTTCCGATCACTAGAGCTTTCCAGACACAGTAACGAAACAGCAGCTGTGAACAGGAACAAAATGCAAAAACACACAAGGACAAAAGTCCAACTTAGCTGGGAGTTGTCTAGTAGCAGGAACATGCACAGAAAGGCTTCTGATTACATTGCTGACCGGCAAGAAACTGACAGAGGAGCAAGGTTATATAGCGACTCCCACATCCTGATAGGAGCAGGTGAACAGAGGGGATGATGCACACAAGTTCAATTCCACAAGTGGCCACCGGGGGAGCCCAGAATCCAATTTCACAGCAGTACCCCCCCCTCAAGGAGGGGGCACCGAACCCTCACCAGAACCACCAGGGCGATCAGGATGAGCCCTATGAAAGGCACGGACAAGATCGGAGGCATGAACATCAGAGGCAGTGACCCAAGAATTATCCTCCTGACCGTATCCCTTCCATTTGACCAGATACTGGAGTTTCCGTCTGGAAACACGAGAGTCTAAGATCTTTTCCACAACGTACTCCAACTCACCCTCAACCAACACCGGAGCAGGAGGCTCAACGGAAGGCACAACCGGTACCTCATACCTGCGCAACAATGACCGATGAAAAACATTATGAATCGAAAAGGATGCAGGGAGGTCCAAACGGAAGGACACAGGGTTAAGAATCTCCAATATCTTGTACGGGCCGATGAACCGAGGCTTAAACTTAGGAGAAGAAACCCTCATAGGGACAAAACGAGAAGACAACCACACCAAGTCCCCAACACAAAGCCGAGGACCAACACGACGACGGCGGTTGGCAAAAAGCTGAGTCTTCTCCTGGGACAACTTCAAATTGTCCACCACCTGCCCCCAAATCTGATGCAACCTCTCCACCACAGCATCCACTCCAGGACAATCCGAAGATTCCACTTGACCGGAGGAAAATCGAGGATGAAACCCCGAATTACAGAAAAACGGGGACACCAAGGTGGCAGAGCTGGCCCGATTATTGAGGGCGAACTCCGCCAAAGGCAAAAAAGCAACCCAATCATCCTGATCCGCAGACACAAAACACCTCAAATATGTCTCCAAGGTCTGATTAGTCCGCTCGGTCTGGCCATTAGTCTGAGGATGGAAAGCAGACGAAAAAGACAAATCTATGCCCATCCTAGCACAGAATGCCCGCCAAAATCTAGACACGAATTGGGTCCCTCTGTCAGAAACGATATTCTCAGGAATACCATGCAAACGAACAACATTTTGAAAAAACAGAGGAACCAACTCGGAAGAAGAAGGCAACTTAGGCAAGGGAACCAGATGGACCATCTTAGAGAAACGGTCACACACCACCCAGATGACAGACATCTTCTGAGAAATAGGCAGATCCGAAATAAAATCCATCGAGATGTGCGTCCAAGGCCTCTTCGGGATAGGCAAGGGTAACAACAATCCACTAGCCCGAGAACAACAAGGCTTGGCCCGAGCACAAACGTCACAAGACTGCACAAAGCCTCGCACATCTCGTGACAGGGAAGGCCACCAGAAGGACCTTGCCACCAAATCCCTGGTACCAAAGATTCCAGGATGACCTGCCAACGCAGAAGAATGAACCTCAGAGATGACTCTACTGGTCCAATCATCAGGAACAAACAGTCTACCAGGTGGGCAACGATCAGGTCTATCCGCCTGAAACTCCTGCAAGGCCCGCCGCAGGTCTGGAGAAACGGCAGACAATATCACTCCATCTTTAAGGATACCTGTGGGCTCAGAATTACCAGGGGAGTCAGGCTCAAAACTCCTAGAAAGGGCATCCGCCTTAACATTCTTAGAACCCGGTAGGTACGACACCACAAAATTAAACCGAGAGAAAAACAACGACCAGCGCGCCTGTCTAGGATTCAGGCGCCTGGCAGACTCAAGGTAAATTAAATTTTTGTGGTCAGTCAATACCACCACCTGATGTCTGGCCCCCTCAAGCCAGTGACGCCACTCCTCAAAAGCCCACTTCATGGCCAAAAGCTCCCGATTCCCAATATCATAATTCCGCTCGGCGGGCGAAAATTTACGGGAAAAAAAAGCACAAGGTCTCATCACGGAGCAGTCGGAACTTCTCTGCGACAACACCGCCCCAGCTCCGATTTCAGAAGCGTCGACCTCAACCTGAAAAGGAAGAGCAACATCAGGCTGACGCAACACTGGGGCGGAAGAAAAGCGGCGCTTGAGCTCCCGAAAGGCCTCCACAGCATCAGGGGACCAATCAGCAACATCAGCACCCTTCTTAGTCAAATCAGTCAATGGTTTCACAACATCAGAAAAACCAGCAATAAATCGACGATAAAAGTTAGCAAAGCCCAAAAATTTCTGAAGACTCTTAAGAGAAGAGGGTTGCGTCCAATCACCAATAGCCTGAACCTTGACAGGATCCATCTCGATGGAAGAGGGGGAAAAAATGTATCCCAAGAAGGAAATCTTTTGAACCCCAAAAACACACTTAGAACCCTTCACACACAAGGAATTAGACCGCAAAACCTGAAAAACCTTCCTGACCTGCTGGATATGAGAGTCCCAGTCATCCGAAAAAATCAGAATATCATCCAGATACACAATCATAAATTTATCCAAATAATCGCGGAAAATGTCATGCATAAAGGACTGGAAGACTGAAGGGGCATTTGAAAGACCAAAAGGCATCACCAAATACTCAAAATGGCCCTCGGGCGTATTAAATGCGGTTTTCCACTCATCCCCCTGCTTGATTCGCACAAAATTATACGCCCCACGGAGATCAATCTTAGAGAACCACTTGGCCCCCTTTATACGAGCAAACAAATCAGTAAGCAGTGGTAACGGATATTGATATTTAACCGTGATTTTATTCAAAAGTCGATAATCAATACACGGCCTCAAAGAGCCGTCTTTCTTAGACACAAAGAAAAAAACGGCTCCTAAGGGAGATGACGAAGGACGAATATGTCCCTTTTCCAAGGACTCCTTTATATATTCTCGCATAGCAGCGTGTTCAGGCACAGACAGATTAAGTAAACGACCCTTAGGGTATTTACTACCCGGGATCAAGTCTATGGCACAATCGCACTCCCGGTGCGGAGGTAGTGAACCAACCTTGGGTTCTTCAAAAACGTCACGAAAGTCAGACAAGAATTCAGGAATCTCAGAGGGAATAGATGATGAAATGGAAACCAAAGGTACGTCCCCATGAGTTCCTTTACATCCCCAGCTTAACACAGACATAGCTCTCCAGTCGAGGACTGGGTTATGAGATTGCAGCCATGGCAATCCCAGCACCAAAACATCATGTAGATTATACAGCACCAGAAAGCGAATAACCTCCTGGTGATCCGGATTAACATGCATAGTCACTTGTGTCCAGTATTGTGGTTTATTACTAGCCAATGGGGTGGAGTCAATCCCTTTCAGAGGTATCGGAGCCTTCAATGGCTCCAAATCATACCCACAGCGTTTGGCAAAGGACCAATCCATAAGACTCAAAGCAGCGCCAGAGTCGACATAGGCGTCCGCGGTAATAGATGACAAAGAACAAATCAGGGTCACAGATAGAATAAACTTAGACTGTAAAGTGCTAATTGAAACAGACTTGTCAGGTTTCTTAGTACGCTTAAAGCATGCTGATATAACATGAGTTGAATCACCACAATAGAAGCACAACCCATTTTTTCGTCTAAAATTCTGCCGCTCGCTTCTGGACAGAATTCTATCACATTGCATATTTTCTGGCGTTTTCTCAGTAGACACCGCCAAATGGTGCACAGGTTTGCGCTCCCGCAGACGCCTATCGATCTGAATAGCCATCGTCATGGACTCATTCAGACTCGCAGGAACAGGGAACCCCACCATAACATCCTTAATGGCATCAGAGAGACCTTCTCTGAAAATCGCCGCCAGGGCGCACTCATTCCACTGAGTAAGCACAGACCATTTGCGGAATTTTTGGCAGTATATTTCAGCTTCATCTTGCCCCTGAGACAAGGACATCAAGGCCTTTTCCGCCTGAAGCTCTAAATGAGGTTCCTCATAAAGCAACCCCAAGGCCAGAAAAAACGCATCCACATTGAGCAACGCAGGATCCCCTGGTGCCAATGCAAAAGCCCAGTCTTGAGGGTCGCCCCGGAGCAAGGAAATTACAATCCTGACCTGCTGTGCAGGGTCTCCGGCAGAGCGAGACTTCAGGGACAAAAACAATTTGCAATTATTTTTACAATTTTGAAAGTGAGATCTATTCCCCGAGAAGAATTCAGGCAAAGGAATTCTAGGCTCAGACATAGGTGCATGAACAACAAAATCTTGCAAATTTTGTACCTTTGTGGCGAGATTATTCAAACCTGCAGCCACACTCTGAAGATCCATTTCAAACAGGTGAACACAGAGCCATTCAAGGATTAGAAGGAGAGAAAGAGAGGAAGGCTGCAGTATAGGCAGACTAGCAAGTGATTCAATTAAGAGCACACTCAGAACTAGAGGGAAAAAAAAAAAAAAAAAATTGTAGCAGACTTCTTTTTTCTCTCCTTTCTCAGCAGTAATTTAACCCTTTTTGGGCCGGTCAAACTGTCATGATTCTCAATGGCGAGAGAACATAGCCCAGCATATATGAGAACTAGCTCTTGGAAGATGGAAACTATACTGACCATGAACTAAACCTGCCGCACAACTAGAAGTGGCCGGGTAGCATGCCTACGTTTTTTTATCCCTAGATGCCCAGCGCCAGCCGGAGAACTACCTAATCCTAGCAGAGGAAAAGACAGTCCTGACTCACCTCTAGAGAAATTTTCCCAAAAGGCAGACAGAGGCCCCCACATATATTGGCGGTGATTTGAGATGAAATGACAAACGTAGAATGAAAATAGGTTTAGCAAAATCGAGGTCCGCTTACTAGATAGCAGGAAGACAGAAAGGGCACTTTCATGGTCAGCAGAAAACCCTATCAAAACACCATCCAGAAATTACTTTAAGACTCTAGCATTAACTCATAACACCAGAGTGGCAATTTCCGATCACTAGAGCTTTCCAGACACAGTAACGAAACAGCAGCTGTGAACAGGAACAAAATGCAAAAACACACAAGGACAAAAGTCCAACTTAGCTGGGAGTTGTCTAGTAGCAGGAACATGCACAGAAAGGCTTCTGATTACATTGTTGACCGGCAAGAAACTGACAGAGGAGCAAGGTTATATAGCGACTCCCACATCCTGATAGGAGCAGGTGAACAGAGGGGATGATGCACACAAGTTCAATTCCACAAGTGGCCACCGGGGGAGCCCAGAATCCAATTTCACAACAGCCCTGCAACCCAGGAGGATTCACTTATTTATTAGGAATTCCCTGCCTAATCAGCCCTGTATAATGTTTTTCTGGTCAAACAAGGTTTAGAAAAAGCATTTATAATGCCCTTGTCATGACTCTGGATGAGTTGATCCAGGCTCTGTCCTGGTCAGGTCAGGGTTAACGCTATTTTCCTCTCTGGTTCTGGAGTGGCTATTTAATGCTGGTGGTTCCTGGGTCAGGTGTCAGTGATACTTCCGTGTACTCGGTTAGTGGTTGCTGACCCAAGTTAGTCATCTGTATTCATTGTGCCTCTGTGCTTGTGAGCTTTGTTGTGTATGACCCGGTTCCGTCCCATAACTTCTGCCTATGTTTTCTGCTCGGCACTTTTCTGTCCTTCCTGGTTCTCTGATTCTTTGGCTCATCTCGCTTTACTCTTCTGTCTTGCCCTTGCTACCTCGCTCTCATCTGGCTTTTGACCCTGGGCTCCCCACTGACTACGTTATTGTTCTCTGCCCTGTGCTCCGCGCTCTCAGCTTATTCCCCATCCTCTCGCACGGTGGCTCTGCCCATCTGCAATCATGTGACTGTCTAGTCTCAGATCCTGTGCAAACTGCATGCCTTAGTCTCAGGTCTTGTGAGCACTGTGTGCCCTGCTCCTTTCACTTCTGGCTCTCGGTCCCGTGCCCCCTGCTTATGCCTAGGCTTTCCACAGTGACACTATCAGTGACATTACAGCCCTCTTTTTCTCTGCTAATGAGGACTGTGATAAAATAGTTTGCATGAGTAGCATCATCACCGCTTATGCATATCTAGTGCATGCGCGCCTATTAAGCCAGGAAGCATACACTCAGCTTCAGAGGCTCACTGTGCATGACTGGAAGTTCTGAAGATGGCTTCTGGTCATGCACAGTGCATGCCTCTGAAGCCAGGAAGCATAAACCTAGCTTCAGAGAAGCAGTGACACTGCCAAAATGAGCGCGGCACATGTGCTATATTTGCATAAGCGGCAATGATGCCACTTGTTCAAATTTTTTTGTCATGCCCACAGGGGCATGATAACATGGGAAGAGGGTTGATTAGCCTAGGGCAACTAACGCCCCAAGCTAACTAGCAAAAGCCCTAAGTAGCATAGAAAGTGGGGACAACATAAATGCTTTTTTAAAACCTTATTTGACCAGAGGGTGCGTGTTATCAAAGCCAGCGGCACTTAAAGGTATAGTCACCACTTTCAAATTACTCTTAGGAGCATTCACATCTCCCTATCCAGCATCAGCACTTTGTGCAGTTTTGTAATTGCAAGCACATGTCACTATTTTATATATGAATTGTTTTGCACTTGCACTATATATATATATATATATATATATATATATATATATATATATATATATATATATATATATACACACATTTATTGGCATAGTGTGGTGCAAATTTATTGATTTTTTACACTAGTACAGTTCTTTAATTTGCTACACTGTTGGCACTTTTGCACTTGCATGTCATGTATTTTTGATATAGTAATTTATATTTATTATATTTAATTTTACACTAGCATTGTTTTAATTTGATATACAATTTGCACATATCACTGGTGCTGTACTAACACATGTTAGAAATTATTTTCTTTTTTCAAAAAACAATATTTTTTCTCCGGAGTTTTTTAATTTGTGGAGCTATGACATACCGTATCCGCTTAATGCAAATTGGTCCTTTATATATTCATTATTATATATTATTTATTATTTTTTACCCTTTGCAAAAAAGTTTTTTTTACCTTGATACATGCACACTAGTTATATGTTGTTTTTGTCAACTTAAATATAAATAAAACGATACAATCTTTGAAAAAATTATTTCTGCCTTGGTGATCTCTGACCTTTTAATCAGTCTGGTGCATGGATTAGTCCTTATTTGACCAGAGAAAAGTTACAGGTATGGTTAGGCAGGGAATTTATTAATAAATAAGTGAATGCTGCTGGGTTGGAGGATATGGGGGACCTGATAGGTTCCCTTTAACATTTTACATAATTGTTTTACTAATCCAAGCTATCAATCATATTTATTACAATGGTTGTTGCCACATCTTCCTTTCTATGCTTGTACTTACCAATCGCCATAGCACTCTTCATTACTATTGGTTAATGCTTTTTCATCAGGGGAATGGGTAACAGTGTACAATATAAAAAAAAAATAGCTATATATACATTCTTATTTTTGCATACCTGTTTTATTAGTCTATTTAAGCATACCTATACCCAACAACTAGGCTGTGGGCAGTTATTGCATTAGGAAGCCGTATATCTTCTTTTTGGTATTTATTGCTACTTCATCTTTTTTGGGCATAAATAATCTGCATAACCAAAAATATTTAAATATATCCTTACAATTATTCAAAATACTTACCTGGGCAGGTCTGCTTTGTTACCTGTTTAAAGTTGTCAAATTGCAGACATGTACACAATACACAAATATTAAAGACAAACTACAAGTTATACTTGTGTCCAAAATGTACAGTAGACTAAAATGTGGCACTGACAAAGGACAACACAGAAAAAAATGTACCATGGAAAGAAATGAGAGAGTGACACCAGTAATCCTGGCAGTTTTTGTACTACTAAATGCAGGGGACACTTGCTCTCCTTTTCCTCTCGCAAGCATATTAACATGGAGGAAGTAATAAAATATGTGTCACATAAGCTCCTTCAGTTGCAGAATGACCAGTGCCACAATTGGTCACATTTTCAGAGATGAAAGAAAGACTAGGCATCCAAATTTTCAAAAAAGACTTTGTCTCTGCAGTCTGTCCAATTAGAGAGTTTTTCTAGCCAACAGATTTCTTTTTAATCCACATATCAATTATGGGGTCCAATATTTTCTCCCAGTTAAAGAGGATTTCTTTACTATTTGACCCTCTTTTGAATGTCCTAACTCTTAGCTTTTCTAAAATACTTTTACTACTTACATTTCTACTCTGAGTGGATCTAAGTATGGGTCACATGAGCCTTTGTTGCCTTGATGAGACAACTTCCTGCTTTGCTACATCCAATCTGCCCCTCTTCTGGGTTTAGACATTATGATGTAACCAGAGTTGATTCATAATGATTGACATTGTGTCTGAACATGAATTTGGTAGACCAAATGGTGATGTGCGATCATCATCGCACATACTCAGTGCACATCTATAATTTCCTTTTCATTGACTTTACAAAAACTTTTGAAGGACAGGTGCCAGCCACTTCAATAGACAATATGTGCTTATCATTAGAAAGCAAATCACAATGTTTATAAATTAAAGATATTTTTCAAGTGACGCAAAGAATTAACTGAGCACACTGAAGTTCCTGCAAAATGTTCCAATGCATTCGGTTGAAGATTTTTTGGGGGTCTGGCACAGACCCATTCTATTGAAAGAGCAGTGATGTAGTCCAAAGCAGTAGTATGGTCAATGGACAGGACAGTGAAGACTAAAATCTCAGCTTCCATGCTGCAAACTGGTTGTGTCTGCAGCACTAATGCTTATATAAAGTGTTAATCACTTCAAGGCTGCTCTGCACCAATTAAGAGTAGAGTTACATACTCTTCACACTCCTTCTGAGTCTGCTCTTGTGCTACATATACTGATACTGTAAAGAACTTGAAATATGGAGCCCAAATGGTAGTTCCTGTTACAGATCTTGAAGTACCTGTATTCCTGACTTCAAGGGAAAGTCCCATTAAAGATTATAGAATGAAAGGAAGGCAAATGTGCAAACCTAGGTGACCAAAATTAGTCATAAATCTTGACAAATAAACTACATTGCTCAATGTTGATATTACAAAACTAATAAATAAAATATGTAGTATTTTTAAGATCACAGGTTCGATAAACATGCTAATTTTGTGCAAATGATGAATCATTATTAGTGTTGAGCGATACCTTCTGATATTCGAAAATATCGGTATCGGATTGGATTGGCCGATATCCAAAAAATATCGGATATCATCGATACTGATACCTGATACCAATGCAAGAGAATGGGACAAAAATGTCGGAATTAAAATAAACCCTTTCTTCCTTGTAGGTTAATTCTACATGAAGGAAAACAACTAAGAATAATGTAGAATGTACTGGGGGAGGTGGAGGAGACATTAAAGGCAAAGAGGTTTAGCACAATCAAATGGAATAGCAGGAATTAATTATTTATTTTAAGACGTTCAGAGTTACAAAGATATTGACTATGTTAAGATTTTTTATATTTAGTCAGATATTTATGTTTCACTACTTCCATTCTGTTCACCTTCTTTTTTACTTCTCCCAAACTTTCTTCTTCATCATCCTCAGCAATAGCATCTTTATCATCAACTTCTCCTTCACCTTATTCATCTTCTTCTTCTTCTTCTTCTTCACCTTCTTCCTATTATCCTTTTTTTCACATTCTTCATATTCTTTGTATTCAACTATTATTCTTCTTCATATTCTACTTCTTCATCTTCTTCATATTCTTCTTCATCATATTCTTATTTGTGACAGGCATTCCTGTAGTTGTTATTTATAAAAGTTTGAAGATTACACCTTCTGTTTTGCCTGTCACAAAAGATTTACAACAGGATTTGTCCGCGTTCAGTTAGGCCTGCAGCAGCAGGTTTTTTCCAGGGGCACCACGAGGAGGAACGGACTCACCCCCATACACTGCTTAGTCTTCTTCTGCTTATAATTTAGATAATATCTTTTGCTCTGATTTTTAGTCTTATGCTTAATGTTCTTCTGCTTTGTGTTCTGCAGCTTCTTGTTCTTCTGCTTCTTGGTCCTCAGGGTCGTCGTCTCCGGGGTCGTCGTCGTCTTCTTCAGGGTCGTCGTCTCCGGGGTAGTCGTCTTGGGGGTCGTCGTCTCCGGGGTCGTCTTCTTCTTTGGGGTGGTCTTCAGGGTCGTCGTCTGTAGGGTCGTCGTCAGGGAGATCCAGAGTGATTAGTAAGAAGGTACAAGAAGGCTGAGGAACTGCTGAGAACCAGCTGACGGTACTGGAACTCGGATGGCTACCCGAAGGTACAAGAGCCAATGGAACTACCGAGGACCAGCTGACGGCACTGGAACCGGGTTACTAAGCAGGAGGTACCCATGCCAGAAAGCACTACCAAGGACCATCAGACATTGGTGGAACTCGGATACCCAGAAGGAGGCACCTAAGCCAAAGGCTCTGCCTGGAACCAGCTGATGGTACTGGAATCAGGATGGGGAGCAGAAAGTACAATAGCCGAAGACACTGCCGAGAACCAGCTGATGGTACTGGAACCCGGATGGGTAGCAGAAGGTACAAGAGCCAATGGAACAACCGAGGACCAGCTGACGTTACTGGAACCAGGGGGACCTATTCAAGATTGTCTTCCTAAGAACCAGCTAATGGTGCTGGAACTCAGATAGGCAGCAGAACGTCCACAGGAAAAAAATTGCTGGGCCGCGAGTCAGGCATAGTTACCGAAAGCCCACAGTCCTCCAGGGGGAGCTTGTCCTATTGGCATTACATAACCAGCCTTGATTGCCAGTTCCCGCAGCCCACAAAGGAAGCACCTAAACTGCAGGCACCAAAGAGTGGGCTAACCCGACCACAACCCGACAGGACAACGTATTGGAGGCAAAGTGACCTTGACACTAACCGGAAACAGCTGGCATGCTGAAACCAGGCTGGGCAGGAGGGAGTACCCATGCCAAAGACACTGCCGAGAACCAGCTGATGGTACTGGAACCCGGATGGGTAGCAGAAGGTACAAGAGCCAATGGAACTACCAAGGACCAGCTGATGGTACTGGAACCCGGTTACTAAGCAGGAGGTACCCATGCCAGAAAGCACTACCAAGGACCACCAGATGTTGGTGGAACTCGGATACCCAGAAGGAGGCACCTAAGCCAAAGGTTGTGCCTGGAACCAGCTGATGGTACAGGAACCAGGGGGACCTATTCAAGATTGTCTTCCAAAGAACCAGCTAATGGTGCTGGAACTCAGATAGGCAGCAGAAGGTCCACAGGAAAAAATAATTGCTAGGCCGCAAGCCGGCCGTAGTTACCGAAAACCCAGAGTCATACAGGGGGAGCTTGTCCTATTGGCACTAGGAAACCAGCCTTGATTGCCAGTTCCCTCAACCCACATAGGAAGCACCTAAACTGCAGGCACCATAGAGTTGGCTAACCAAACCGCAACCCGACAGGACAACGTATTGGAGGCAAAGTGACCTTGACACTATCCGGAAACAGCTGGCGTGCTGGAACCAGGCTGGGCAGGAGGGAGTACCCATGCCAAAGACACTTCTGAGCAGCAACTAGCGGTGTTGGAGCCCAGGGATTACAGGAGAAACAGAGTGGAGGCTGAGGCCTATTTGGAGCAAGTTGAAAGGGAACCTGTAACCCCCCCAGGCGTTTGTAACTAAAAGAGCCACCTTGTGCAGCACTAATACTGCACAAGGAAAAGGTGGCTCTTTTACTTATGCTCCTTGCACACGCTGAAGTTAACACTTATAAAATGTGCCCCCTCATACTGTGAAACCGTCCCAGAGGCGGGACTTTCCTTCTTAATGAGATGCAGCACAGCCGTTATTCATACCCCCTTGGCGCCGGTCACCGCCTCCTAAGCGTTGCTTGAATCTGTCCCAGAGCCTGCGCTGCTATGTTATCCCTTGAGCATGCGCAGTTAGCGCTGCCCATCTTCTGACATCATTTGTTGTCAGGCTGACTGCGCCTGTGCGGCCGCGCTGCCCTAGATCCCACCCCGCCGTGTCTTCTGATTTATTCACACTGTGGGGCTGGGATTCATGGGCATGCACAGTGCATATCTTTGCCTCTCACTCATCTCCTTCCACCTTCTTCAGACTGTGCGGTGTCAGCTGATCCCTAAGCGCATGCCACGTTGATAGTGTTTAGTTCAGCATGTGCAAGGAGCATATCAAAAAGAGCCACCTTTCCCTTGTGCAGCATTAGTGCTGCACAAGGTGCTCTTTTAGTTACAAATGCCTGGGGGGGAAAGGTTCCCTTTCATTTCTGTAGTAGTGTGAGTGTGGAGGGAGCAGGAGAAATTGCCGAACACACAGCAGGGGAGCAGCTGGCGTTACTGAACCCCAATAACACTGGAGCAGGTGTTGACTGTGCAGACAGCACTTCCGAGCAGCAACTGGGGGTGTTGGAGCCCAGGGTCAATGCTAGAAACTGTGTGGAGAAATTGCCGCACACACAGCAGAGGAGCAGCTGGCGTTACTGAACCCCAATAACACTAGAGCAGGTGTTGACTGTGCAGACAGCACTTCCGAGCAGCAACTGGCGGTGTTGGAGCCCATGGTCAATGCTAGAAGCAGAGTTTAGGCCGAGGCCTAATTTGAGCACGTTTAATATCTGTTGTAGTCTTAGTGTGGAGGCAGCAGGAGAAATTGCCACAAACACAGCAAGGGAGCAGGTGGCATTACTGAACCCCAATAGCACTGGAGCAGGTGTTGACTGTGCAGACAGCACTTCCAAGCAGCAACTGGCAGTGTTGGAGCCCAGGGAATGCAGGAGAAGCAGAGTGGAGGCATTGCCGCACACACAGCAGGGGATCAGCTGATGTTAGTGAACCCCTATAACAGAGGAGCAACTGTTGACTGTGCAGATGGCACTTCTGAGCAGCAACTGGCAGTGTGGGAGCCCAAGGAATCCAGGAAAAGCAGAGTGGAGGCTGAGGCCTAATTGGAGCAAGTTTAATATCTGTTGTAGTATGAGTGTGGATGGAGCAGGAGAAATTGCTGGATACACAGCTGGGGATCAGCTGATGTTACTGAAACCCAATAACACTGGGTTATGTGTTGACTGTGCAGACGGCACTTCTGAGCAGCAACTGGCGGTGTTGGAGCCCAGGGATTGCAGTTCAGGTGGTAGAAACATGAACACAACAAGAGACCTGGATACTGTTGCCAACCAATTATTTAATCCGGAAGAGGAGTGGCGAGATCCAGGCCTTGTTCATTTTCAGAAAAGTAAGCCAGTCAACATTATCGGAGGATAGTCGCATGCGACGGTCTGTTAGTACACCACCTGCAGCACTAAAGACGCATTCCGATAATACACTAGCAGCAGGGCAAGCCAGCACCTCCAATGCATACTGGCTAAGTTCTGGCCTTGTATCCAGCTTAGAGACCCAAAACTTGAAGGGGGAAGAGCCGTCTGGGAGCACACTGAGAGGGCAAGACATGTAGTCTGTCACCATCTTACGGAAACGTTGCCTCCTACTGACTGGAGCCATCTGTTATGGTGTAGACATTTGTGGCGGGCACACAAAACTTTGCCAAGTTGGGCCATACTGGTCTTGCCTTGTGCTGAGGCACTGCTTCTGCTCCCTGTTTGTGCAGAGCTTCCTCCACTACCTCGACGCACTAAGCTGCTTTGTAAAGCACTAGCAGCACTGCTCTCGGTTGTACTTGAGAAAATGATGAAATGCACCAGTGTGCCTTGGTACTCCCGCATTTTACGCTCCTGGTTCAACGGTGTTGTTAGGCTTTGTAAGTTCTCCCAGTAGCGAGGATCTAGGAGGGTGTACATCCAATAATCAGCCGTGTTGAGAATGTGGGAGATGCGGCAGTCATTTCTCAGGCACTGCAGCATGAAATCAACCATGTGCTGTAGACTGCCAACTGGCCAAGAAACGCTGTCCCCTGCTTGAAGCGTGATCTCTGCCTGCTCTGCAACACCCCACCCTCGCTCTACATACTGACTACTGGAGCATTATGTAACTCTCTCCTCTGGACATATGTCTTCCTCCTCCATTGACTCCTCCTCATCCTCCTCACAATGTGTCCCCTGCCTAGGCCTTTGTGAGGAACCACATTGCGCAGACTGTCCAGAAGCAGATAGCATTTGTGACTCCTCATCCTCCACCTCTTCCATAACCTCATCCTTTAGCGCTTGCAGTGTTTTTTGAAGCAGGTAGATAAGGGGGATAGTCATGCTGACTAGTGCATCATCTGCACTTGCCATCCGCATAGAATCATTGAAGGCACGCAAAACCTGTTAGATGTCCTTCATAGTGGCCCACTCAGTGGTTGTGAATTCAGAACGGCATGCAGTGTGATTTCTTTGCGCCTGATGCAGCTGGTACTCCATTACTGCTGGCTGCTGCTCACACAACCGCTCCAACATATGTAACGTTGAATTCCACCTGGTCGGTAGGTCACATATGATGCGATGTTCCGGAAGGCGGAAGTGGTGCTGCAGATCTGCAATGCGCGATCTTGCCATGCTGGAACGCCGCTAGTGAGCACTCTCTAGGCAGACCTTGTGCAGCAGTGCATCAAGATCTGGATAGTCCCTCAAAAAACTCTGCACGACCAAGTTGAGCACATGTGCCAGACATAGGATGTGAGTGAGGTTGCCTAGGCCCAGAGCTGCCACCAGATTTCGGCCATTGTCACACACTACCATGCCTGGCTGGAGATTCGCTGGCACAAACCACACATTGCTCTCCTGCTTGATGGCATTCCAGAGCTCCTGCACTGTGTCGCTTCGTTTCCCCAAAGCAATACATTTCAATACGGCCTGTTGACGTTTGGCCACGACTGTGCTCATATCGGTTGTAACAGGTAAGCATTCACAGGTCCATGTGGAGGTGGACGGTGATGGCTCCTGCAGCGTTGATTCAGATGAACTGGAGTATGAGGAAGAGTCTATGTGTACAGACTGGATTCCTGCAATCCTTGGAGTTGGCAGAACACGTACAGCGCCACTCACAAGATCTGTACCCGGCTCCACAACATTTACCCAATGGGCAGTGAGGGAAAGGTATCGTCCCTGTCTATGGTGACTGGTCCACGCATCGGTGGTGAGGTGGACCTTGCTACTGATGGCGTTTAATGTTTCCCTCCACATGGTTTTGCAGGGCAGGGACGGCTTGCCTGCTGAAATAAAAGCGGCTGGGCATATTGTATTGTGGAACTGCCAATGCCATCAAGTAACGGAAGGTGTCAGTCTCCACCAGCCTGAATGACAGCATTTCAAGGGACAGTAGTTTTGCAATGCCAGCATTCAGAGCCTGTGTTCGGGGGTGGTTTGCTGAGAATGGCCGCCTTTTCTCCCATGCCTGTGCTACCGATGGCTGTAGACTGGGCTGGGAATGTGAGGATGACAGGGAACGTGGTGCTGTGGGTGGAATTACACTGGGTCTCTGTACAACAGTGCCAGAGGTTCTTCCATGGCGATCCTGTGAGGAAGCCAAACCAGCTGTGTGTGAGCTGGAGGAAGAGGCTACAACACAAGCTGAAGAGGTGGGTTTTGGAAGAGGCATGCTCCTAAAGGGTGCTGAAGTGGAGGCTACAGGCAACGCAGTCTTCCCCCTACCTCTCCCTCCATTTTGGGCCGTTCAGGGAATCTCTTCCTCAGAGCTGCTCCCACCACCTTCCTGTACCTCACGCCATGATGGGTCAAGGACCTCATCATCTACACTACCCTCTTCCACCAACTGCTTCTCCTGGGTAGTCTCGGCAGTACAGTATGCACCAGAAAGTGGCACCTGAGTCTAATCATCAGATGAGTATTGAGGTGTGCTGACCAGAGGCACTGGCCCACCCGCCTCTTCAGATTCAGAGAAACAAAGCTGTTGTGCACCACTGCATACTGCCTCTTCTTCCATTTCTCGAATGCTGCTTGGCTTGCTCCCTGTTTCCAAGCCAGGAGATTCAGAGAACAGAAGTAGAGATGGCTCCTGTACAGGGCTCTCTGACTGCCTGAGCAATTTGGCAGGTGGTGAAGAGACAGATGGGTGCTCTTCAGTGCTCTGTGCCTGAGAAGATGTGGCACTAATTGAAGTCGATGCGTTAGCTGCCATCCATCCGACAATGGCTTCAATTTGTTCATCCCGCAGCAGTGGGGTACGGCGAGCTCCTACAAAGCTGCCCATGAAGGACTGTTCCCTGCTAAAACTGGGGGATGATGAGTCACCGTTGCCCACAGCAGGCACAGAATCCCCACGTCCTCTCCCTGCAGAAACTCCATGCCCACGACCACGTGCCTTACTCCCTGCCTTCTTCATCTTGGTAGACTGATAAAGATAGCCAGAAAAGTAATAAGGGCTTATTGTTCTTATTCCTGAACAGCTGCTAACAGGTATAAGAAACACTAATTTTATAAAGTGTGGACTAGACTTTAATATGAGCTAATGTGGCCTACACAACTGTAAAGTGGAGTGTTTAGTGAACTTTATTAACGTTTTGTTTTTTTCGCAGAACAGACTACAGAGTGAGCAGCACTCACACAGAGACCGTGCAGACAGCCGTGAACGGTGCTCCAAGGCCAAAAAAGCTCCTCTATGTACTCCTATATAGTGTTTTTCCACAATCCAGCAGGATACGGATGGAAACCCACTAATAGGATAAATTTGAAAAAATGTGCAGCAGGCTGCACTAATTGAAAAAAGGACAATGGAAGAGTATGAGACAGTGACGCACCCTGAGCTGACTACAACCAGATGTGGCTGAAGAACAGACTACAGAGTGAGCTGCACTCACACAGACACCTTGCAGACAGCTGTGAACAGCGCTGCAAGGCAAAAACAAAGTTCTTACACAGCGGTTGCTAAATTAGCCTGGGTAATGCACAATGAAGCAAATCACTATCTCAAACTACCCCTCAGTCAGAACAATAGCGTCCTCTCCCTAACTGAATTCACAGCAGAGTGAACGCAAAATGGCGACGGCGGCTTTTATAGTGCATCATGACATCATTTCAGCAGACAAGCACAGCCATGCCAGTAGTTGCATGCCTAACATGCAGAACAGGATGTGCCCACACTTCTAATGATTCCTCATTGGCTGAACTAAATGAAACTGGCTCTTTGCATTGTGGGAACTTCCGATTCTGGTATCCGATATTGCAAAAGTATCAGAACTCGGTATCGGAATTCCGATACCGCGAATATCGGCCGATTCCCAATATTTGCAGTATCGGAATGCTCAACACTAATCATGATGCCTCAGAAGTTGGCAAAGGGGGCTGGAAAAAGGGCCAATATCTTAACCCATTACTTGCCAAATTAGCAATTTTCATTTTTTTTTTTTTTTTTAAATGACAGATTTTTAACCCCTTCACCCCCAAGGGTGGTTTGCACGTTAAAGACTAGGCCAATTTTTACAATTCTGACCACTGTCCCTTTATGAGGTTATAACTCTGGAATGCTTCAATGGATCCTGGTGATTCTGACATTGTTTTCTCAAGACATATTGTACTTCATGATAGTGGTAAAATTTCTTTGATACTACCTGCGTTTATTTGTGAAAAAAATGGAAATTTGGCGAAAATTTTGAAAATTTCACAATTTTCCAACGTTGAATTTTTATGCAATTAAATCACAGTGATATGTCACACAATATATTTAATAAGTAACATTTCCCACATGTCTACTTTACATCAGCACAATTTTTTTTTTGTTAGAGAGTTATAAGGGTTAAAAGTTGACCAGCAATTTCTCATTTTTACAACACCATTTTTTTTTAGGGACCACATCTCATTTGAAGTCATTTTGAGGGGTCTATATGATAGAAAATACCCAATTGTGACAGCATTCTAAAAACTGCACCCCTCAAGGTGCTGAAAACCACATTCAAGAAGTTTATTAACCTTTCAGGTGTTTCACAGGAATTTTTGGAATGTTTAAATAGAAATGAACATTTAACTTTTTTTCACAAAAAATTTACTTCAGCTCCAATTTGTTTTATTTTACCAAGAGTAACAGGAGAAAATGGACCACAAAGGATGTTGTACAATTTGTCCTGAGTACGCCGATACCCCATATGTGGGGGTAAACCACTGTTTGGGCGCATGACAGAGCTCGGAAGCGAAGGAGCGCCATTTGACTTTTCAATGCAAAATTGACAGGAATTGAGATGGGACGCCATGTTGCGTTTGGAGAGCCCCTGATGTGGCTAAACATTGAAACCCCCCACAAGTGACACCATTTTGGAAAGTAGACCCCCTAAGGAACTTATGTAGATGTGTGGTGAGCACTTTGACCCATCAAGTGCTTCACAGAAGTTTATAATGCAGAACAGTAAAAATAAAAAATCATATTTTTTCACAAAAATTATTTTTTAGCCCCCAGTTTTGTATTTTCCAGAGGGTAACAGGAGAAATTGGACCCCAAAAGTTGTTGTCCAATTTTTCCTGAGCATGCTGCTACCCCATATGCAGGGGGAACCACTGTTTGGGCGCATGGGAGGGCTAGGAAGGGATGGAGCGCCATTTGGAATGCAGACTTAGATGGAATGGTCTGCAGGCGTCACATTGCGTTTGCAGAGCCCCTAATGTACCTAAACAGTAGAAACCCCCCACAAGTGACACCATTTTGGAAAGTAGACCCCCTAAGGAACTCATCTAGAAGGTTGTGAGACCTTTGAACCCCCAAGTGTTTCACTACAGTTTATAACGCAGAGCCATGCAAATAAAAAATATTTTTTTTTCCACAAAAATTATTTTTTAGCCCCCAGTTTTGCATTTTTCCAAGGGTAACAGGAGAAATTGGACCATAAATATTGTTGTCCAATTTGTCCTGAGTACGCTGATACCTGATATGTGGGGAGGAACCACCGTTTGAGCGCATGGCAGAGCTTGGAAGGGAAGGAGCATCATTTGGAATGCAGACTTAGATGGATTGGTCTGCAGGCATCACATTGCGTTTGCAGAGCCCCTAATGTACCTAAACAGTAGAAACCCCCCACAAGTGACCCAATATTGGAAACTAGACCCCCCAAGGAACTTATCTAGTTGTGTTGTGAGAACTTTGATCCCCCAAGTGTTTCACTACAGTTTATAACGCAGAGCCATGAAAAAAAAAAAATCTCCAAAAAATTATTTTTTAGCCTGCAGTTTTGTATTTTCCCAAGGGTAACAGGAGAAATTGGACCCCAAAAGTTGTTCTCCAATGAGTTCCAAGCACGCTGATACCCCATATGTCAGGGTAAACCCCTGTTTGGGCGCACGGGAGAGCTCGGAAGGGAAAGAGCACTGTTTTACTTTTTCAACGCAGAATTGGCTGGAATTGAGATCAGACACCATGTCGCGTTTGGAGAGCCCCTGATGTGCCTAAACAGTGGAAACCCCCCAATTATAACTGAAACCCTAATCCAAACACACCCCTAACCCTAATCCCAACGGTAACCCTAACCACACCTCTAACCCAGACACACCCCTAACCCTAATCCCAACCCTATTCCCAACCGGAAATGTAATCCAAACCCTAACTTTAGTTCCAACCCTAACCCTAACCCTTACCCTAGCCCCAACACTAACCCTAACCCTAGCCCTAACCCTAGCCCTAACCCTAACAATAGCCCTAACTCTAGCCCTAACCCTAACCCTAATCCTAGCCCTAACCCTAACCCTAGCCCTAACCCTAGCCCTAACCCTAGCCCTAACCCTAACCCCAGTCCTAACGGGAAAATGGAAATAAATACATTATTTAAATTTTTTTATTTTTACCTAACTAAGCGGGTGATGAAGGTGGTTTGATTTACTTTTATAGTGGGTTTTTTAGCGGATTTTTATCATTGGCAGCCGTCACACACTGAAAGACGCTTTTTATTGCAAAAAATATTTTTTGCGTTACCACATTTTGAGAGCTATAATTTTTCCATATTTGAGTCCACAGAGTCCTGTGAGGTCTTTTTTTTGCGGGACGAGTTGATTTTTTTATTGGTAACATGTTCGGGCATGGGAGATTTTCTGATCGCTTTTTATTCTGATTTTTGTGAGGCAGAATGACCAAAAACCAGCTATTCATGAATTTCTTTTGGGGGAGGCGTTTATACTGTTCCGTGTTTGGTAAAATTGATAAAGCAGTTTTATTCTACGGGTCAGTATGAATACAGCGATACCTCATTTATATTTTTTTTTATGTTTTGGCGCTTTTATACGATAAAAACTATTTTATAGAAAAAACAATTATTTTGGCATCGCTTTATTCTGAGGACTATAACTTTTTGATTTTTTTGCTGATGATGCTGTATTGTGGCCCGTTCTTTGCGGGACAAGATGTCGTTTTCAGTGGTACCATGGTTATTTATATCCGTCTTTTTGATCGCGTGTTATTCCACTTTTTGTTTGGTGGTATGAGAAAAAAGCATTGTTTTTTGCCTCGTTTTTTTTTTTTTTCTTACGGTGTTCACTGAAGGGGTTAACTAATGATATAGTTTTATAGGTGGGGTCATTACGGACGCGGCGATACTAAATATGTGTACTTTTATTGTTTGATTTTTTTTATTTAGATAAAGAAATGTATTTATAGGAATAATATTTTTTTTTCTTTATTTAAGAAGTTTTTTTTCTTTTTTTTTACACATGTGGAATTTTTTTTTAACTTTTTTACTTTGTCCCAGGGAAGGACATCACAGATCGCTGATCTGACAGATTGCACAGCACTCTGTCAGATCGGCGATCTGACTTACAGCACTGCAGGCTTACCAGCACCTGCTCTGAGCAGGCACTTGGTAAGCCACCTCCCTCCCTGTAGGACCCGGATGCCATGGCCATTTTGGATCCGGGCCTGCTGCAGGGAGGAGAGGTAAGAGACCCTGGCAGCAATGCGATCACATCGTGTTGCTTCGGGGGTCTCAGGGAAGCCCGCAGGAAGCCCCCTCCCTGCGCGATGCTTCCCTGTACCGCTGACACACCCGTGATCATGTTTGATCGCGGTTTGCCGGGGGTTAATGTGCCGGGGGTGGTCCGTGACCACTCCTGGCACATAGTGCCGGATGTCAGCTGTGATAGGCAGCTGACACCCAGCCGCGATCGGCCGCGCTCCCCCCGTGAGCGCGGCCGATCGTGCTGGACATACTATTCCGTCCTTGGGAATTAGGGCCCACCCCACATGGATGGAATAGTACGTCCAATGGCAGAATGGGGTTAATGATTTGGGTCCTAATGAATCAGAAACATAATTTGCTAAATTTTTTCAAGTACGGATTTTTCAGAAAAGGGCATCCCAATATTCAATTAAAAATGACAATGACATGATTTCCTATTTTGTAAACATTCATTTTACAAACACAACACAAAAAATTGGACCTAATTATAAAAATTATAAAATCTTAGTTGCTAGCAGCTAAAGATTAGGTGCCCCATCCCCAAAAAAGGACATTGGTAGATAATGGGTTAAGTGATGAGTCTTGCTTTTGTATTGGACAAATTGACAGCTGGAGATTGCTGATTGTTGGCAATGCGATGAAAAAGCCTTTGAAATTGAAGGGTCAAATGTGCCCCAGGAGCAGGGCCATATTTAGAGTTTCTGCTGCCCTAGGCTCTTTTCGTGCTGCCTCCCCCACTGGTGAGTATGACTCAGGCTACGTTCACATTAGCGTTGTGCGGCGCAGCATCGGGCGCAGCAGCGGCGACGCATGCGTCATGCGCCCCTATATTTAACATGGGGGGCGCATGGACATGCGTTGTATTGCGTTTTGTGATGCATGCGTCATTTTGGCGCAACTGTCAGGGCGCAGAGTTCGCTGCATGATGCAGTTTTTTCTGCGCCAAAAATCATGCAAAAAATGAATGCATGCATCACAAAACGCTGCATTGTGCATGCGTTTTGCATGCGCTGTGCGTTGCGTCGCCGACGCTGCGCCGCACACACACACATACAGCCCCACACACATACAGCACCGCACAGACACACACATACAGCTTCGCTGCCCGCGCACACACACATACAGCCCCACAAACATACAGCACCGCACAGACACACACATACAGCTCCGCAGACACAAACATACATACAGCTCCGCACACACAGAGCTCCGCACACACACACAGACACACATACGAGCCGCGCACACACACACACACAAACACATACAGCCCCACACAGATATAGCTCCGCACACACAAACACATACAGCACCACACAGACACACACATGCATTCAGCTCCGCACACACACACACACAGCACCACACAGACACACACATACAGCTCCGCTCCGCACACACAGAGGTCTGCACACACAGACACACACATATATACAGCTACGCACACACACACATACAGCTCCGCTGCCCGTGCACACATGCCCATACAGCTCCGCTGCCCGCACACATGCACATACAGCCCCACACACATACAGCTTTGCACACACACACACAGCACCGCACAGACACACACATACATACAGCTCTGCACACACACAGCTCTGCACACCAGCACTGGCAATGTTTGCTCCCAGGACCCAGATAGAGTGAGTGGGGGTGTATTATACCCCACCCCCACCACTCACTCTCTGGGTCCGTCTGCCAGGAGCAAAGATCAAACAGACATTAAACATTCAAGGGCTGCTGTGTTTGCACGGCTCCTCCAGCCTCAGGCACTACAGGCAGAAACGAGGCTGAGGAATGTGAGGGAAGCAGTGAGCACCGTGAGGTGTCATGGACAGAGCTGTGCAGCAGGCAGCGCGCGGGCAGGAGCAAGGAGGATGATCAATACAGACAGAGACAGTACACTACTCACTGTGTATGTACTGCTCTACTGCGATTACTCCAGGCAGGCAATGTGAGTCCAGGACAGGACCCAGGGTCGGGACACAGGGCGCCACCCCTCCACCTCAGCAATCAGTCACATTCCGGCCGGGCACCAGTTAGGCTGTGAGCAGGGGGTCACTGTGTCTCAGCAGGGGGAGTAGGGAGAGTCGGCACCAGCACCAAGTGTTCGGGCTGCCGCTCTGCTGCCCCTTGTCTTCAGGAAGGGATGCACAGGACTAGTATTTAAAAAAAAAAAAGAGAGAAAAAAAAACTTGCTCAGGTGCCGCCCCCCGCCTGTCCCCGCCCTAGGCACGTGCCCTCAAGTGCCTAGTGGCAAATACGGCCCTGCCCAGGAGCCATATTTCAATAAGACATTGCCAGATCGCATGATGCTCATGCTACTGTGAGGAACCTGTTCTCATCATCAAGCATTTTTTGAACATTATTGGTAGTTAATTACATAGAAAGCTTCAAGCTGTGTATCACTATAATTTATAACAACCAAGTGTATTCAACGAGGCAGAACATTCCTCAGGCAACTATTGATAGCATGCCAAGGCATGTAAGTGGGTATTTTTGTGTGTGATGCTCATTCTCAATATATCAAGATGTTTAAATTATTTTTTTCCATTTTTATCTATAGATCTTGTGATTTTTACACTCCAATGACTCATCTTTCTTGGCTTTGCAATTTCAGTGCTGAAGCTTGTATATAATAAGAACTCTGGTAATTAATAATGCTAAGCTATGTGGTAACTATAAAGAGTTCTTCTCATATACAGATGTCGAGTAACTTGCCATAGTAAGATGGCAGAAAAGTCATTATATTTATTCATTATGCTTTTCTTATCTAATGCCATTATATTCCAGATTCAATTTCCTATTATGTAAGGCTGGTTTCACACTTGCGTTTTGATCTGCAGCGTTTTTAAAAAAAAAGCATGTGGTGAAAAAACACATGTAAACGCGTGCAAACGCTGCGTTTTTTAGACGCATGCGTTTTTTAATTTAAAAAAATGCGGCGTTTTGACGCGTTTACATGCGTTTTGTCCTGCGTTTGCGTTTTTGAAACGCATGCTGAGAAGTGTGTGACAGCTGCCAATCATCAAAATCAACTAGAAAACCCACTATAAACAGAAATAGATAGAGTTAGGGTTAGGGTTAGGATCCCTAGTAACCCTAGGGATCCTAACCCTAACCCTAACCCTAGGGATCCTAACCCTAACCCTAGGGATCCTAACCCTAACCCTAACCCTAGGGATCCTAACCCTAACCCTAAGGATTAGGATCCTAACCCTAACCCTAAACCTAAGGTTTAGGATCCTAACCCTAACCCTAACCCTAGGGATCCTAACCCTAACCCTAACCCTAGGGATCCTAACCCTAAACCTAAGGGTTAGGTTAGGGTTAGGATATCTAGGGTTAGGGTTAGGGTTAGGATCCCTAGGGTTACTAGGGATCCTAACCCTAACCATAACCGTAACCCTAGGGATCCTAACCCTAACCCTAACCCTAAGGGTTAGGATCCTAACCCTAGGGGTTAGGGATATGATCCCTAGGGTTAGGGTAAGGGTTAGGATCCCTAGGGTTACTAGGGATCCTATCCTTAGGGTTAGGGTTAGGTTTAGGGTTAGGGTTAGGGTTAGGGTTTTCTTGTGTTTTCTTGTGTTTTTCTATAGAAATGCATGCGTTTTAAAATGCATGCAAATGCATGTGCTTAAAAACGCATGCATTTACATAGACAGCAATACATTTTTTTGCCGCGAATAAACGCATGCGTTTTTTTGCGGCAAAAAAATGCTGCTAGAAATTACTACAGGTTGCATTTCTGCAAACAAACGCATGCATAAAAAAACGCATGCGTTGCCAAAAACGCGTCAAAACGCATGCAAAAAAATGCATGCGCTTTTAATGTTAAGTATTGAAAAAAAACACATGCGTTTTTTAGCGCTAAAACGCAGCTTTCAAAAACGCAAGTGTGAAACCAGCCTAAGAAGGTGGGTGTGCAGACTCGGGTGGAAACGCCATTGGTTCAAAGTGTGTAGCAGCATAGGCACCCAGTAAATTAGAGCCACTGTAAACTTAAAATCTAAAAAAAAAATTAGTAAAAATACTAAAAGTGCCATTTCCTGGTGTATTGTCAGAGAAAAATAGGGGCATGAAAATGAAATATGGGTTATGATGGGGCCAAGACATAATTCTTGCACAGGTCCCTTTGCTATTTGTCCCCACCTGTGTCCAGTACCTCTTTAATCGTCAGCAGCATCACCAGGTCAGGTGAGAATTTCCTTGAGACTACGTTGTCTAAGGGAAGCTTTGTTTTCCAGTTTTTTTCCATGGTATTATTGCAAAGTCAAGTACAAGCATCCATCGACTCGATTTTTAGCTTTTTTTTTTAGACTTGTTTTGGTCCTGTATAATAAAAAGTGCAACAAATTTTCTGAAATAAAAACAGCAAGCAGCAATGAAATTTTAGTTATCTCTCCCCTTTACAACATTTCCTCAGGTTTTTTTAGGATTTATCAGCAGATTTTTTGGCAAATTAAATGGAAGCATTTAAAACTAAGATAATGGCTATGTTGATGGAAAAATAAAAAAGGTGTTGGAAAAAAAATTACCTGGTGTTAAGAAGTTAAGCTTCTACTTTGCAAATGTTCAAACCACAAGGTCAGGTTAATTGTAAAGCACTTGGCGCTTTATAAATAAAATTATTACTATTATTATTAGATATTTACACTATTGTACTTAGCCTACGTATTCACTTTGCTTTCAGCATGGCCATTAGCAACTATTAGGAAGCCACTATCTGAGCAGTAATAGAAACTAGTACTGGCATTTAAAAAATCATCCTGTAGATAAGATTTGCAGAGCCGTTCATCATCAAAGACTGATGGGTACAGTATTTTCTTTGACTATTGTGAAATTATTGAAGCACAAAATTGAAATGTAAAGTTTCTCTTACAATGTGTTACAGAAAACATTTGTGTGATGTTGAAATATTGACAGATTTTCAGTGACAATTCTTTAATGCCATCCCCAGCAGGTGTCAGCTGTAACATACAAATGACACTCCGCTGTTATTTTCAGGTTTAGGCCTCAATGAGAACTCAAATTTTTGAATAAAAGTTCTAATTATGATTTTCACGTCTAGCACTCACATTCATTATAACTAATTGGTCTGCTCACATGGCTGTATATTTTTGTGGACACAGTGATTTGGTCTAAAACATAACAACTAGTGATGAGTGAGCACTAACATGCTCGAGCACTTGTTACTCGAGTTGTGCAAATCAAAATTGTTTTGTTCCCCCCCACCAAGAGGTCTGGAAGGGGTCTAAAAATTCCTGGAAATGATGGAAACAGCACTGAAATCGCATGGGAACAGCTTGAGGAAGACACCTGGAAGCATATTTTAATCCCAGGTCACTGCTGGGAACAATGTTATCAGAGTATTACACCACTTTTAAGGACTTACAATAAAAATGTTAAGAAACATTCTGCCAAGAATAATGACATGTATGTAAGGCAAAATAAATAAGAGAAACAAAATGCTCCTCCACACCTTGGGCTATGTTCATAAGCATTTTTTTAACTATTTTTTGCACTGCTTTCAATGGTGAAAAAAAAAACATTCAACAGAAAATGTGATTTTATCATTTTAATACCTTTTCTGGCCATGTGGTGTGTGAGACATGATCAGACACATTTTGTTTAATTTATGAAGGAGGAATTCTGAAAGTCACAATTTGCTTTTCAGGGACATCAGATGGCCATCACTATTTGTAAAAGGCCATCAGGGGGACCTTACTGTTGCTAGAGAGCCAGCAGGTGACCCTCAACATTGTCAGAAGGCCATCAGGAGGCCCTCCCTGTAATTTTGGAGTGTCAGCAGCCAGCCCTCACTAAGCATTTTTGGAGGGCCAGTAGATGGCTATGACCCTCCAAAAATTATTTATTAATTATTTATTGATACTGCACTATAATTTATCCATCTGAGGATTGCATGTTTTCTTTTTCATATTAATACTGTAAAGTTTAAACCATGGAGGGCCAGCAGGTGGCCTACACTGATAAAGTAGGCACACCTATACCCCTTTGCAGAGACATAGTTGAGGGTGCCACATGTCTAGCTTTGAGACCCAATAGTTGTAAGACACAGAGGAATTATGGAGGATGTGGGTACGATCAGCAAGCTACTCTTTCAGCATCTCCCTAAACATTACCCTCCTTATCAGAGTACCCCATGCATCAGGGCCTGGGCAAAGGGAGGGTCTGAAAAAACTATCCCAGAACTTTGATAGTGTTCGCCTGCCTCTGCTGCTTCTGGTATTATTCTCCCTCGTTTCCATTTCTCGGTTGTCCAATGAACTGTGATCTCTGCCACCAGCATTGTCAGATAAGAATTTTTTTAAATAATTCTTCAAGTATGGTCTTCTGGTACTGCAACATTTTATCAGATCTTTCTGCCATGGGAAGAAGAGATGTGAATTTCTCCATGTAGCATGGGTCTAGAAGGATGTTGAACCAATAATTACTGTTGGTCAAGATGTGTACAATACGAGAGTCAGTGGAAAATCAGCAAAACATGAACTCAGCCATGTGTGCTAGACTGCCAACAGTCAAGACTTCCTTGTCTGCCCCAAGGGGATGACTGCCCATGTTGTCCTCCTCGTTCTCTTCCTTGTCCTCCATCTCATTCTCCCTCTTCTTCTCATCTTTAGGCCATTCAAGCTGAACAGTTTAGATGAAGGTGGTATGGGTATGACCATCAGAAGCACAGGCAACATGCTCCTGTTACTCCTTCTCATTATCATCCAATCTGCATTGAGAAGTTGAGATGAGTTTCGGCTGTGTAGCAACACCCAGAATACTTTCTTGCTCCATCTCAACTTACTCTTCCAACAAAATCTCCTCTTTCATTGGGAGTAGTGAGAATTTCAGTAGACAGAGAAGCAGGATTGTGATACTGATTATGGCGTCAACACCACTCACCATCTTGGTCGAATCCTCACATGGATGTCAAGTATTCATGCCCACTTATCAGCTCTTATGTGTGGAGGCTGACCAGATAGTGACGGGCATGGTGTAGCTGGTATTTAACTATTGCTCTCTGCTTCTCACAAAACCTTGCCAACGTATGTAACGTTGAGTTCCAAAGCATGGTGACATCGCACACCAGTTGGTGGGCTAAAAGTTGTAAATGCTGCTGCAGCATTGCCAGGCTGGTGGCAGCTGTAGCTGACTTGTGGAAATGGTGGCATGCTTTCACAAGAAGCTCAGGCAGATCTGGGTAGGTTTTATGAAACCACAGAACCACTAAGTTGAGCATGTGGGCCATGCATGGTACATGTGCGAGGTTGCCAAATTTCAGGTTCACCACCAGGTTATGGCCATTGTCACACATGACCATGCCTGGGTGTAGGTTCAGGGGCGAGAGCCAAAGATCAGGCCTTTCAACAACTCCATGACAGTGTGTGGTTTGCCACCATAGGAGATTAGCTTCAGCAGAGCTTGTTGCCTCTTGACCAAAGCAGTGCTGCAGTGCTTACAGCATGCGACCAATGTTAACATTTTTGAGATAGAGGGTGAGGAGGAGGTGCAGGTAACACATGTTACTAAGGTCTGACTGCTCCCAGCTTCCACAATGTTCATCTATTGTGCATCAGGAAAATGTAGTGTCCCTGGCCACAAACACTTGTCCAGGTGTACGTGGTTAAGTGGACTTTCAGTTACTTACTCAGGGAATGGCTGATGTTATAGGACATGTGCTTGTGTAATGCTGGGATGGCACATCAGGAGAAATAGGGGTGGTTGGAACCAGCTACCGAGGGTTGTCAAAACTATGAATTTGCAGAAAGCTTAATTCTCGACAAGCCTAAACAGCAATATTTTCTGGGCAAGAAGTCTGGAAATGTGGCAGTTTAGTATCACATCTGTGGTTTAGTGGCTGCATATTTATGCTTGCGTTGCACAGACTGTGGTAGGGACAATTGAACGATGCCCTTGGATAAGGACGTGTACGTGTTTGCTGATGGTGGTTGCAAGTGTGCAACAACAGGTGCAGGGTGGGAGGCATCTTTGCCTTCATCATGGACAGGGAATTAATGTGCACGTAGAACAGGGGAATAGACAGTGTTGTCACCTGGAGACACTGTTTCTGGATCCTGGTGTTCGGCCCAAATAGTCCTGTGCTTTGTTTGCATGTCCCTGAGCATACTGGTAGTAGTTAGGGTGGCAGTTATGCTGGTATTTATGATGCCCCTGCTGATGCTGGCATGACATATGTTAAAAATGGCCTTTTTTGGGTTAACTAGACTGTCTTTAAAAAAGAGCCAGACTCCGGAACACCTAACCTTGGCTTGGCAACTTCACCCATGTCAGTGCTCGCTCTAGGGAACAGTTCCCCGCATTGTGTCTCTAGACACCCACTGCCTCTTCCTGACATTTGTGGTGTTGCAGATCCCTCCCCCTTCTTGCTTTGCATGTCACCTTGCCAGGTTGGGTCAGTAACTTAATTGTCCACCACCTAGTCTTCCACTTCTGCACCTTGGTCCTCCTCCTGACTTTCTGATGTAATGACACCATTTGTTGACAATTGTGTCTCATCATCATCCATGTCTTGCGACAGTAATTGCATTTTCCCACCATTATCTTCTTGTGAGCATGAGTGTGCAAATATTTGGACATAGCTACATGCAATCTCATCAGAATATATAAATGGAAATGTGAACAGCTCTTCAGAGTGTCCAATTGTGGGATCACTTGTCTTTCTGCACTCGGCATGGTGGGAGGAAGGAAGTTCAGAGTGACGAATATGTGGTCCAGAATCACGGCGATGAAAAATGGACCGTGATGAAGGCAGGGTGGTGCTGACAAAGGGACTGGAAGTATTGTCTGTAGTGATAAGCAAATACATTCAGCAATATTCGTTACTTGCACAAATAGTATGATATTCAGGTTACTCATTACTCAGTGAGTAATTAGGCATTTGTCTCAATATATTTGAGTGACCCGCCCAGCATGTTTGGCTCTTTATTTGCAGCCAATAAACATGCTGGCTTGCCAATCACAGTAATGCCGAGGCCATCTTTGCTGTGGAATTACTGTGATTGGCAGGCCTTACAGTGTCATAGGGGATATTTAAAGGCTGCCCGAGCCATCTTGCGCATACTGCAGCTGGAAGCAGGGCAGGGAGTGCGTAGTTTGAGCGTAGGGAGAGTGAAAGGAGCTTATAGTGAGTGTTATTCATTCTAGAAAGCTCTTTTAAGAGCTGAAGATTGTGAAAAATAGTTGATTGATAGGTGGGGATAGCGTAGGGAGAGATTTAATAGGAGGGAGATTGTAAGGCAGGGTGTTCTCATCATTGCAAGTACATGCTGCAGATATCTGCTATTTCCCACTGTGTTGTATATTAGTTAGTATTAGGATCAGACTGTGGAATTAGGGTGAAATAAAGAGGGTTTCACTCACTACCTAAATTTAAAAATCAGCTATTTGTAGAGGCAAATAATATTAGGTAGTACCAGCATATAAACAAACTTTTTTTGAGGCAACATCATTTTCCTGTGTAGCAGCCTATATTTTTTTACCGCAAAATGATATTCCTCAGTGCCAGCATATAGTAACATCCATTTTAAAATCTAATTGCTAACAAATTTTCTTTGTCTATTGCTATAATGCCTAATAATTGTCTAGCAGTTGTGCTACTGGCACAATATCTCTTGAGCAATGGAGATGTCACTATGAACCATTAATTCCCTTGAGTATGCTGTTAGCGTGTTTCATAAAGGTGATGTAAAAAAATCCCCCCCAAATTATATTTCTTTAAAAAATTGTGTATCTTTATATCTTTGTCTAGCAGTTGTGTGACTGCTGCAGTCTGTGCAGAGATAAACAAACTTCACAATTTAGCAGTGGCAATAATCTTCATAACTCCGCATATGGAGTGTGTCAGTAAGACGATCTAAAAAAAAGTAATAATTTTCTATTGGTTTAAAAAATAGCGTATCTTTATCTAGCAATTGTGTGACTGGTGCAGAGCCTGCAGAGATACGCAAACATGACTATTTACCTGTAATTTATGTCTGTCTGCTGTTGCCATGAATAATCAAGCTGCGATCTCTCCCAAAAAAATAGCCACACATTGCTAGATACTGTGAATTTTTACATAACACCTTTTTGAGGGTGCTTATTAAAAATAAAGCCAGTATTTTTGTTTCATAAGAATAAAGCACTCAATATGAGAAAGGGTGACGATAAGGGACGTGGATGTGGTGGTGCCCGCCAAGGCCCTGTGACAGATTTGAAGGTGACTATCTCGTCCTAGATTCCAGTTAAAATTTGACAAGAGTCCCAGCAGACATATAATCCCAACTCTGGCCACTCTGAGGAGTTCTTTACGTTCTCTTGTAATTTGTCAGGCCTCTCAACGTTCACCATTAAAAGGGTCATGAAGAGGTGGAGTGCAGAGATGCCCAAACATTTGAACAACCAAGGCCATGAGAAAGCCACGTTGGGGAAGGTCAATTAAAGTCTAAAGAGGTGGAGGATAATCATGATGCACAGTTACCATTAGATCAGCCTCAAATCTCAACTCAAAAGGAAGATCAGCTTGAGGAATTGGAAGACGATGAGGTTGATGATAAGGTTACTGATCCTACCTTGCATGTGGAATGCCTAGCAAGCACATCAGTGCAAAGAGGCAAGAACACTGCCAACTTGAGCACCTCCAGCATGCAAAAGCACAATGCAGCCAGGCACCCTAGTAGGTGGGTGGAACGCCTAGATACCAAATCTGTGCCTGAGGGTGAAACCACTGCTCCTTCACCTGTGTTACGGCCTTCCTAATCTGCTGACCATGAAGCAGGTGCTGATATCATCTGCCCATAGCCAGCAGTTGCACACATACGCAAGAGTCAGCAACCACATGAAGTTCGTTGTTCCTGCCTCAGACATCTGCCAGAAAGCAGAAATATCCAGCCCCAGGCCGAAATGCTAAACACCCACATTGCCAGATTGCTAGCCCTAGCAATGTTGCCATTTTGACTTGTGGGAACTGAGTCTTTCCATGACCTATTGGCGGTGGCAGCCCCACGTTACTCAATTTCCAGCTGACACTATTTTTACCGGTGTGCCGTCCCCGCGTTACATAAGCACGTGTCATACAATATCAGCTGTGCTCTTGCCAACGCAGTCACAGGGAAGGTCCACCTAACCATAGACATATGGACAAATTCTTGTGGACAGGGACCATACATTTCCCTGATGTCACTATTGGTTTTTCTGGTGGAGTCTGGGACAGAGTCAGAGGCTGGGACATCACACATCTTATCCACACCAAGAACAGTGGGCCCAACTTCCATCAGGGTTTCAGTCTCCTTGTACTCCAGTTCCTGTTTCTCCTTCTCCTCCTCATCCTCAGCAGAACTAGCCTCCCAATCACTCCCCAGCAGGGAAAACTGCTGCATTGCCTTGGAAAAGCGGCAGCACGCTCTCCTGAAGCACATCTGTTTAGGTGATAAAGCTCATAAGGCAGCCGAGCTGTAAAAGGAGATAAAAGAACAGACCGATCAGTGGCGCTCCTGGTTGAACCTCAAACCAGGTCTGGTTGTGTGTGATAATGGGTGTAACTTGGTGGCAGCTTTAAAGCTCGGCAAGCTGGTACACATTCCATTCATGGCTCACGTGCTGAATTTGATGGTACAGCAGTTTTTAAAAACAAACCCTGACTTGCCTGATCTACTTGCAAAGGTAAGCTGTCTTATAGCATATTTCTGAAAGTCATCTCAGGCTTTTTCCGGTCTAGCTTCGCTGCGGCAGCACTTTAATTTGCCTCATTACCGACTGATTTGTAACTTGCCTACACGCTGGAATTCGACCATATGTTGGCAAGGCTATGTGAGCAGCAGGGGGCAGTCTCTGAATTCCAGCTTCACACTGCCCATCAGAGTAATACTCAAACCCCACACATAACAACTGCTGAGTGGGTGTGGATCGCTGACTTGTGAGAAGTTCTTCAAAATATTGTGCAATGGTGAAACTTGTACTCTCTACCTCTTGCAATAACTGCAGAGTGTATTGTGATGTCCCCATCACAGCATCTTTCAGCTGGTCTGAGAGAGACCCCTTGGATAATCTTTTGAAACCTTTGCACTTGTGCAATGGTGAAACTTGTAATCTCTATCACTACCTCTTGTAACAACTGCTAAATGTATTGTTAGGTCCCCATCACGGCATATTTCAGCTAGTCCAATGCATACCCCTTGGGGTAATTTTTTGAAACCTTTGTACATTTGCAAAGGTCAAATTTCTACTAATTGTGTTGCCCTTCTCACAGTTTCTTTAAGCGTGTCCCTGGTAGCCTGATGTTGATTTTTGGGTCTGCACTTGGACATTTTGGAATATGAATGCATTAATATGCGCAACACAATTCTTCAGGTTTCAGCCACACATGGAATAATAATATGAGTAATGAAACCTGCTCTATATATATGCTGCTAGCTCGAAAATCTTGCTCACACATCCCTTTATAAAGGGAAATTAGACATAATACCTCTGTTAGTATACGCCATAAACTCCTCATATACCCAGCATCCAAGTAGGTAGGCAAAACGCCTGGGTACAAAATCTGTGTCTGATCTTAAAACCACTGGCCCTTCCCCTGTGTTAAGCCCTTCATAATCTGCTGCCAAGGTAGGAGGCATTGATGCTTCCTGTCCACAACCTGCAGTTGCACAGACACAACAGTCAGCAACCACATCCAGTTTGTGGTCCCAACACAGCATTCAGTTGTCCCTTGTCAGCATATATGTCTTTTCACAAATTGTTAGTTAGATAAGGCATACATATTCATTAGCAATGTACATTGTCCGGTGCTGTACAAAGACCATTGCTGAGTTTTACAGAATCCTAAATGAGACTTGTGTCTCTTTATTAAACTGTTGCTTCCCTTACATTTTCTAAATGTGGGTCCTTCTAAAAAAAATGGTGGTGGCATATTGGTCTATTTCTGTATTTTTTAAGCTAAGAGACTGGGTTAATACACTCTGCAGACCTATTCAGGCTGCATCCCTGCACATATCGGAACATGGTCATTGCCACCCACACTAAGGCCTTTACCGGAGCTCTGTAGCACTACCTGTCCCCTGAGTAGTACACTCCACAGACCTCGACACTCTCTGGGACATATCCTGTAATTACTCCATTGTTGCTCAAAACCATGCAAAAGATGCATTCTGCCTGGTTAGGCAGTTTCCAAAAGAAGTGCGTAGGCTTGTGCAGATTGGTCAATGGCACTCCTGTCTTTTTCCCCTTGAGGAGGCTGCTTCCAAGTAAAATAAGATTTGTACATGTTCCTGACATGGGTTTCAGGCCTGACAGACTGACAATAGAGGCCCTCACTTGCATACACTGTATTCCAATTTGAATTCTAATGCTTTTGATGCCTGGTAGAATCCAATTTCCTGATATTGATCATACAGCTCCCCCAACTCCTGTATTATATTCATCTTACAGTGGCTTCACACACTATGACAGTTGTTCCATTGGCAAAAATGAACTATTAGAGTATGTGCACACGTCAGGATTTCTTGCAGAAATTTCCTGAAGAAAACCGGAAATTTTCTGCAAGAAATCCGCATGTATCTTTTTGCGTTTTTTTCCCGTTATTTTCGTGTTTTTTTTAGCATTTTGCAAGCGTAATTAGCTTGCAGAATGCTAAAGTTTTCCAAGCAATCTGTAGCATCGCTTGGAAAACTGATTGACAGGTTGGTCACACTTGTCAAACATAGTGTTTCACAAGTGTGACCAACTTTTTACTATAGATGCAGCCTATGCAGCATCAATAGTAAAAGATAGAATGTTAAAAATAATTAAAAAAATGGTTATACTCACCTTCTGCAGACAGCCGATCTCCTCAGCGGCGTCCGTTCCTATAGATGGTGTGTGCAGGACCTTCGATGACGTCGCGGTCACGTGATGGCGATGTCATCGCGGTCATGTGACCGCGACGTCATCGCAGGTCCTTCACACACACCAGCTATAGGAACAAAAGCGGCAGCGTGCACCTGAGAGGCAGGAAGACTGCGGGGGCCATCGAAGGTGAGTATATGACTATTTTTCATTTTAATTCTTTTTTTTTTACCAATTATACGGTGCCCAGTCCGTGGAGGAGAGTCTCCTCTCCTCCACCCTGGGTACCAACCGCACATGATCTGCTTACTTCCCGCATGGTGGGCATAGCCACATGCGGAAAGTAAGCAGATCAATGCATTCCTAGTTGTGCGGAATCCCCGCAATTCCGCAAATTTAATGAACATGTTGCTTTTTTTTCCACGATGCGATTTTTTCGCGGAAAAAAATGCAACATTTGCACAAGATATGCGGAATACACTGAAAATAATGGGATGCATATGTAAGCGTTTTTTTACATTTTTTTCACGTTTTTATCACGTTTTTATAGCGAAAAAACGCGAAAAAAACGTGAAAAATACTGAACGTGTGCACATGGCCTGAAGTTTATAAAATGCAGGTTTCACTGCACCTGAAAATATGAAGTGATTGCCACACAATGAGATGGTGGTAGACGTTGTGGTGGTGGTGGCGGGCGAAGCCCAAATTCAAATGGGCATGTTTGAAATGACATTGTTAAGGGATGGGGAATATTTATTCCATTATCTTGCTAACTATTTGGCATGAGGGAGGGACCTACCAAATGTAGGAGTGAGAGCTCTCCCAATTGTATGATACAGGGCCACCTGAGGGCACTTACATAACTCAGGTATTATGGCATCTGCTGGCACTCTGCAAATTGAAAGCAAAGAACGCATAATGACATGGTGGTGGACATGGTGGTGGTGTGGTGGGCAATGCCCAAAATTCAAACAGGTATGTTTGAAGTGGCATTGTAAAAACCCTGCTGTAGCTATGTGGTGGGATGGCTTTTATGCTATTTTTAGATTAAAAAAAGTATTACTAAAAGCTCTATTTTATTTAAATGCACTTTTTTTGCTTTTTATTTACTTAGTTACAGTAGGGGTTTTGCTCACTTTTTCTCTTGTAGGTTTTATATGTTGTGTTGCCAATGTGAACATGCATTTTAGTTCTGCATGTGTACCAACTCAAGTCAAGCTCAATTGTTGTGTTTTTTCTTTGTATTGTTGCATTCTGTGCAAGCCGGGGAGTGGCCTCCCTCTTCTGAGCTGGAAATTGCATATAAGGCTTCCCCAGACTGGTGTTCCACTGATTGGGCCCAGTCCTTTTGTCTGCCCTTATTCACACTGAGGTCAACATTGACACATGGTAAGGTCCTGATCAGAGTTACCTTGTCATGATGAGATGGCTTTTATGCTATTTTTTATCAAAAAAGTATTACTAAAAGCTCTGTTATTTAAAAGCACTTTTTTGCTTTTTATTTACTTAGTTGCAGCAGGGTTTTCGTTAATTTCTTGATTCAGTATTAACCCCTTTACACCCAAGAGTGGTTTGCATGTTAATGGCCAGGCCAACTTTTACAATTCTGACCACTGTCCATTTATGAGGTAATAACTCTGGAACAATTCTTTGGATCTTGGTGATTCTGACATTGTTTTCTCGTGACATGTTGTACTTCATGATAGTGGTAAAATTTATTTGATAATTGCGTTTATTTGTGACAAGAACAGAAATTTAGTGAAAATTTTGCAATTTTCCAACTTTGAATTTTCATGCCCTTAAATTACACAGTTATGTCACACAAAATACTTAATAAGTAACATTTTCCACATGTCTACTTTACATCAGCACAATTTTGGAACCAATTTTTTTGTTAGGGCGTTATAAGGGTTAAAATTTGATCAGCAATTTCTAATTTTTACAACACCATTTTTTTTAGGGACCACATTGAATTAGAAGTCACTTTGAGGGGTCTATATGATATAAAATACCCAAAAGTGACACAATTCTAAAAACTGCGCCCCTCAAGGTGCGCAAAACCACATTCAAAAGTTTATTAACCCTTCTGGTGCCTCACAGAAATGTTTGAAATGTTTAAAAAAAATGAACATTTAACTTTTTTTCACAAAAACCTTATTTCAGACCCAAATTTTTTTATTTTCCCAATGGTAACTGGAGAAATTGGACTTCAACAGTTATTGTGCAATTTATCCTGAGTACGCTGATACCCCAAATGTGAAGAAGAACCATTTTTTGGGCGCATGGCAGAGCTTGGAAGGGAAGGAGCGCCATTTGACTTTTTCAACGCAAATTGGCTGGAATTGAGAATGGACGCCATGACGCGTTTGGAGAGCCCCTGGTGTGCCTAAACAGTTGAAACGCTCCACAAGAGACACCATTTTGGAAAATAAACAACCCAATGAACTTATCTAGATGTTTGGTGAGAACTTTTTACCCTAAAGGGCTTCACAGAAGTTTATAACATAGAGCCGTAAAATTCAAAAATCATATTTTTTCACACAAAAATGATCTTTTCACACCCAATTTTAATTTTCCCAAGGGTAACAGGACCCCAAAAGTTATTGTGCAATTTGTCCTGAGTATGCAGATACCCCATATGTGGGGATAAACCACTGTTTGGGAGGGTGGCAGAGTTCGGAAGGGAAGGAGTGCCATTTGACTTTTTCAACACAAAATTGGCTGGAATTGAGATCTGACACCATGTCACATTTGGAGAGTCCCTGATGTGCCTAAACAGTGGAAACCCCCCACAAGTGACTGCATTATGGAAACTAGACCCCCCAAGGAACATATCTAGATGTAAGGCAAGAACTTTAAACCCCCAGGTGTTTCACTAAAGTTTATAACGCCCAAGAGTGAAAATAAAAAAAATAATATTTTTTCCACAAACTTGATCTTTTAGTCCCCAATTTTTTTTTCCAAGGATAACAGGAGAAATTGGACCCAAAAAGTTGTTGTCCAATTTGTCTAAGTACCCTGATACCCCATATGTGGGAGAAAACTACTGTATGGGCAACGTCGGGGCTCGGAAGAGAAAGAGTGACGTTTTGGAATGCAGACTTTGATGGAATGGTCAGCAGGAGTCATGTAGCATATGGAGAGCCCCTGATGTAACTAAACAGTGGAAACCACCACAAGTGACCCCATTTTGGAAATTATACCCCCAAAGAACTTATTTAAATGTGTGGTGAGAACTTTCAACCCCCCTGGTGTTTCACTAAAGTTTATAGCGCCCGGGGGTGAAAAAAAATCATATTTTTTCCACAAACTTGATTTTTAGTCCCCAATATTTTATTTTCCCAAGGGTAACAAGAGTAATTGGACCCCAAATGTTGTTGTGCAATTTGTCCTGAGTACACTGATATCCCATATGTGGGAGAAAATTACTGTATGGGCACACGTTGGGGCTCGGAAGGGAAGTAGTGATGTTTTGGAATGCAGCCTTTGATGGAATGGTCTTCATGCATCATGTTGCATTTGAAGACCCCCTGATGTGCCTAAACAGCAGTAACCGCCCACAAGGGACCCCATTTTGGAAACTAGGCCCCCCGAAGGAACTTATCTAGATGTGTGGTGAGCACTTTGAACCCACAATTGCTTCACAGAAGTTTATAATGTAGAGCCTTAAAAATAAAAAAATCATATTTTTTTCACAAAAATGATCTTTTCCCCCATTTTTTATTTTCCCTATAGTAACAGAAGAAATTGTACCCCAACAGTTATTGTTCAATTTGTTGTGAGTACACTGATACCCCATATGTGGGGGTAAACCACTGTTTGGGCACATGGCTGAGCTCAGAAAGGAAGGAGCAACACCTGATTTTTACTGTTATGGTGGGCAGGTGCCTTGACCAGCTGGGAGAGCCCATGAGGTGCTAAAACAGCAGTACCCCCATAGGTGACCCCATTTTATGAATTACACCTCTCAATGAATTCATCTAGAGGTACAGTTATCATATTGACACCATGGGTGTGCCACAGAATTTTATACCATTGGACAGCCATGCGGAGAGATTCAGGAGGAACAGAGTGCTATTTGCCTTTTCAAGTGAATGGGTCTGTGCACATGTCAGTGTGTTTCCACAGACCATGTGTCTGTGGTCAAAACACGCTGACATGTCCGTTTTTTAATGTCAGCATGGGCCACAAAACATCCAGCACATGTGCATACGCATAACCTACGTGGATATCATCCATGAGAGATGCATTAGCGCGGGGAAGAAGCATTACAGTAAGCGCTGTTCCCCGGCGCAGGGTGCTGAACATGGCTCTCATCATTCTCACCTGCTCTGCCGGTGATTGGGAGAATTATTCTCCCCTGCTTGTGCCAATCGCCAGCAGAGCAAGGGATTATGATGAGAGCTGTGTTCAGCACCCAGCGCTGGGGAACAGTGCTTACTGTAATGCTTCTTCCCTGGTGCCCATCCTTGTGGTACTGATGCAGCACACGCATGCCACACGTGTGCCACAAGTATAGCACACACGGACACTGACATCTCCTGTAGCGGAAATTTCAGGACTTGTGAAAAAGGCTTTATAGTAGGTTTTTATGTTTGGCTGCTGTCACACACTAAAAGACGCTTTTTATTGCAAAAAATTGTTTTTGCATCACCATATTTTGAGAGCTATAATTTTTCCATATTTTCACCCACAGAGTCATGTGAGGTCTTGTTTTTTGTAGGACGAGTTGACATTTTTATTGGTACCATTTCCGGGCACATTTCATTTTTTGATCGCTTTTTATTCAGATTTTTGTTAGGCAGAATGAAAAAGAACAGCAATTTATGAATTTCTTTTGGGGGGGCGTTTATACCTTTCCATGTGTGGTAAAATTGATAAAGCAGTTTTATTCTTCTTGTAAGTACGATTGCAGCAGTACCTCATTTATATTTTTTATGTTTTGGCGCTTTTATACAATAAAAACTATTTTATCTAAAAAATTATTATTTTTGCATGGCTTTATTCTGAGAGCTATAACTTTTTATTTTTACGGTGATGGAGCTGTGTGGGGGCTTGGTTTTTTTGGGACAAGATGTTTTCAGCGGTACCATGTTTATTTATATTCGACTTTTTGATCACGTGTTATTCCACTTTTTGTTCAGCAGTATGATGATAAAGAGTTGTTTTTTGTCATTTTTTTATGGTGTTCACTAAAGGGGTTAACCAGTGGGACAGTTTTATAGGTCGGGTCATTACAATACGGCGATACCAAATATATGTACTTTTATTGTTTAGATTTTTTTCATTGAAATACGTATTTATTAATAGAATAAATATTGTTTTTTATTATTATATTTTATAATTTTTAAAAATATTTTACAATTATTTTAAAAATTGTTTTTATTTCATTCTTACTTTTACACTTTGTTTCACTATGAGACAATCATTTTGTGCAGGCTGATCGCTTCTATAGCATGCAGATCTGCATGCTATAGAAGCTGTCAGCGCTGCAGATACTGCACACTGACCAGAGAGACTTCCTTATCATCACTGCGCATGACAGGAAATCTCTCTGCTCTGGAGACCCGGATATCATCCTGATGACATCTGGTCTCCATGGCTGTGTGCCCCAGGGTCTCCGATACAAAGGCAGAGGGGCTGTCAGCCCCTGTTCCGGCTCCTGAATGCTACGATCATGTTTGATCTCAGTGTTCCAGGGTTAAAGTGCTGGGAGCAGTCTGTGACAGCTCCTGGCACTTAGTACCAAGTGCCAGCTGTGAGAATCAGCTGACACCCAGCGCGATTGGCTGCACACTACCCGTGTGTGCGGCAAATCGACGATAATGTACTATCCCGTCTATGGTCAGATGGGCCCAGGGCACATGGATGGGATAGTATGTCTAATGTCAGAAAGGGGTTAATATACCAATGCTATTTCTATCCAACCTATTTTTTGCTTGTCTTGATGCAAAACAGGAGCATTACAAATGTCTTATAAAACTTGCTGCTGAACAAAATTGGCAATATTACAAATGCTGAAAAATTGGCCCACCATAGGCTAGTTTCACACTAGCATTTACCTGATCTGCGGCGGGCTGCGGACTTCCTCTGTGAAGCCCCGCCCCCCACCGCACCTCCGCCGCTAGCTCCGCCTACTTCTGCATGCGGCCTGTGTACCTATATTTAACATTAGGTACGCAGGTCCGGCCGCAGTATGTGGATGGTGCCGCATGCGGCGTTTTGATGCTGCAGATAAAAAAAAAAAATGCTACAGGCTGCGTCCTACGCTGGTAGCTGCAGCACCAAAACGCCGCATGCGGCAGCCTCCGCATACAGCGGCACGACCTGCGTACCTAATGTTAAATATAGGTACACAGGCCGCATGCCGGGCGCATGCAGAAGTAGGCAGAGCTAGCGGCGGAGGGCGGGGCTTCACGGAGGAATTCCGCAGCCCTCCGCAGCTGCTCCATACGCAAGTGTGAAACCGGCCTTAGATGGACTTCTTACACAGCAGTATCAATTTATCGATACTATTACTAATCTGTCAAGTTTTTTTTTGGTTTTCGTTTTGATGCAGAAATGGAGCACAATAAGTATTGTATAAATTTTTACTGCTGAAAAAAATTAGCAGTATTACAATTACAGGAAAATTGGCTCACTTCTTACACTGCAGTATCAACATAGCAATGCCATTTTTAACTAGAGATGAGCGACACTTTCAAGGTTTGGTTTGGTTTTACCTAACGGACCTCCATTTGCAGAATAGTTTACTGAATGATTCATAGAACGTACCCAAGATTAAATGGAAGGCAAAAAACAAACGTATACGCAACACCTTAAGGGGTGACAAAAAGCTTCACAAACAGCTAAAATTAGAAGCAGATACCAAGAAAAGTGGTAACAATTAACCCACAGTAGAAATTTGCAAATGGCACAACTACTGGCCATGGGCCATGCACAAGGTGTCAGGCTCTGGCCCAGCATTTACAGTTTGGAATTGAAGTTTTAATGAGGACCTCTTGGTTAAGAGTGCGGTGTAAGCCTTTTTTGCAGGGAAACCTCACCCCTTATGCAACACCTTCAATTTATTTATTTTTTAATCCAGCCACACTCAGATGACACAAAAATCATTTTCACAAAGTAATATTGGTAGAAAAATGTAAGTACAGGAACACAAGATGCCGACTGATAAATTGACCCACAGTAGAACCTGTTATAACGCACACAGTCAGCCAAGGTACTAGTGTCTGGCCCAGAATTTACAGCTTGGAATTGAAGTTTTAATGAGGAACTGTTGGTTAAGGGAGTGATGCAAGCCTTCTTTGCTGGGAGACCTCACAACTTATGCAACACCTCAATTTTTTTTGTATTCCAGCCACACTCAGAGGGCACAAACATCAGTTTTATAGACTACTATTGATAGAAAAATGTAAGAAAAGTAACACAGGTAGTTAACTGAAAGCAACCCACCAGATGGAGACCCAACTTTGAGTCTCCACATTTAAAAAATAATAATTGTCACGCACCACTAAAGTGCCATCAATTTCCACAGAGTAGAAACAGTATAATAAGCCTCTGAAACACCTTCCACCACATGCAACCCTCCTGATTAAAACCCAACTTGGAGTCTCCACATTTCAAAAAATAATTGTCAACAGCACTAAAATGCCATCAATTTCCACAGAGTAGACTCAATATAATAGGCCTCTGACACACCTTCCACCACAGGCAACCCACCTGATGGAAAACCCAAACTTAGAGTCTCCACATTTCAAACAATTTGTTTATAACATCAGCAGCAGTAGCACCAGGAGGCAAAAAAGAAACCACAAAGATGGCATAGACTGCAATAAAGCAAGATACATGACACAATTGCCTAGTCTGCCCAATCTGCAACTTGGGTACAAAAGTCATCGGAGATCCAGGACTTGTTCATTTTAATGAAAGTAAGATCATAGATCTGGGCATCTCTACCTTCAAGAGTTCCCCAGGGACATGGATAGTTGGGGTTTCAGGGACAGTTAAGGCTCCTCTCACTTACTGAAGACAATGACAGCGTGGCAGGCAATCACTTTTTTACACAGGGCTCTGTGGGTTTTAATTGCATTTTGTGCTTACTTGTGTTATCTTTGTATAATATTTATATTTGTTTGCTGAAAATATTTGAAATGTGACAAACATGCAAAAGAATAGTAACTCAGGAAGGGGAAAACACCTTTTCACACAACTGTACATTGTAGCAGATACATCTTAAATATAACATTTGGACATGTTTTGGCATAAATACACTGGCAAATTTGACATATTTTATTATATAAAGAAATGAAAATCACCTTGAAATATCTAATGTAAATTTATAATAAAAAAAATAAGAAAAAATACATATTTTAAAATAAATGTAACAAAACATTCAACTAGAACCATACTGCTACTCAAAGCAACAAGAAACAACCTCAGTACTCAATCAGCATCCTTTCAGAGAACAGGGGAAATGAAAAAGTCTTCTATACACAGTAAGAAGCATTAAAACAGTAGGAAGACCTAAAAACAACTGTAACTAACAATTTAATGGCTTAGAGCACCATGAAACAAGGGAGAAAGACAGGCAGGCTAGAGCTACATCAAGCATGTATTCAATCTGCCAAATCTACTACTGTATTATTATGAAAATGACAGAAAAAAGTTTATTACGAGAGTGCAAAAGCAAGTTATTTTTCTTTTTATTTCTCTAATATGAAAAACTTCCAATATATTAATATAAACTAACTTTTGTTATCATTTAAAGTCAATCATATGTACTGATAATCAGAACAGCTTTATTTTTGGAAAGAAATTTAAGACAATTGCAAACAGATCTTTAGAAATGTAAAAATGCTTGTGCTTCAAAGCTGGGTTCACAAAAAGCTGCAATGGAATTACAAAAACCATTTAGGCCCCTTAATGCTCCAAAGTTTTGGTTCTCTAACAAATTTGAAAATGTGTAAATCAAGAAAAGCACATCCAGCCCATGAATGGCAGCGCTTTCCAGGACTCACATCCAAAGGTGATATTTCATATTTTTTATATTCTTCTTCAGGTATCATAAAAACACAGTACAAATCCTACTAGTATAAACTTAAATCACACTTAGGCCAGTCTCACACGTCCAGATAATTCCGGTACCGGAAAAATCGGTACCGGAGTTATCCGTGTCCGTGTGTCCGTGTGCTCACGTGGCACATCAGTGGTGCACACATGTGGCAGCCGTGTGCCGCCCGTGTACCGACTGAGTACCACACGGACCGTGCAGGAGACAGTGCTACAGTAAGTGCTGTTCCCAGCGTGGTGCTGAAGCAGCCATTCATCCCTTCTCTCCAGCAGCGGAAGAAGGAATGAATTCTGGCTTCAGCACCCAAATCAGGGGACAGCGCTTACTGTAGCGCTGTCTCCTGCATGGCACATGGACGGCACACGGACAGCATCCGTGTGCGGTACATGTTTTACACGGACCCATTGACTTTAATGGGTCCGTGTGATCCGTGCGCTCCCACGAACACTGACATGTCTCCGTGTTTTTCAAACGGACACACGGTCTGTGAAAACATGCTGACATGTGCAGAGACACATTGATTTTAATGTGTCTATGTGAGTCAGTGTCTCCGGTACGTGAGAAAACTGTCACCAAACGTACCGGAGCCACTGACGTGTTAAACAGGCCTTATGTATAGTAGCAAACCATTTATCCCAACCTCAGAAACTTGATTTGGGGTGTGGACCAAGTTCAGGAACACACCCACTGATTGATCCAGCCTTGTCGACATTAATGTCAGAGAAAAAAAAAGCAACATTTAAACTCTCCCTATGATATCATTCAATCCATTTGGATATAATGTTCCCAAATGATATATCCAAAATGTTTCTTTCCGGTTTAAAAAAACATTCCTGTTTGCAGCACCAGAGGGTATCTGCTCTACCAGAGTTAATTTTATGTTAAAAATTGTATTATGTTTAATTAGCAGATGCCTTGAGAGACTATGTTTTAAGAAAACATTTGTTGCTCTATTTCTGTGACCATTAATGCGGGACTGCAGTGTCTGTACAGTGCGTCCCACATATTGCAAACCGCAACTGCATGTGATGACATATATGTACTGCATGATCACTACTACAGGTGAGTCTTTGTGAGATCTCAAAGACATCACCAGTATTATTACATTTGATAGCCCTGTGATCTAGGAATTTTGGAATGTGGCAAAGGGAACTATTTCAAAGTCCAATCTCTGCCCTCATGGTAGGTAGGACCATGGCCATATGCTCATAAGACATAAGGATAGAAAATTTAGATTGTGAGCCCCAAAGGGGACAGCGTTATTGATGTCTGCAAAACTATGTGGAATTATTGTCGCTATATAAGTGAGTAAAATACATATTTTACCTTTAAAAAAAATCTATTGATTTCAGTATGGGTAACATAACAGCTACTAAAACATTTTTTTCTGATCAGATTTTATTTAATTTATTTTCTTTCCTGTGTATGATTATGGAGCGCCCCCACGCAAGGGCAATGGGGTACTCAGTACCGGGTCCTTCAGTACTCGATGGGGAATGTCACGGTGACCCAACCCGGCCCGTGGCCCTATGAGGGGCATCCAATAAAAGGGGTGACAGTTTATATGAAGAATGTTCATGACACCACCTGTGGTACTCGGTCAGGGTGACCGACGCTGCTTAGGGGTCCGCTGGGGGGTGATGGAATGGCAGCTAGATGGTATACCTTCCCACAGGTGAAGTGTATCCCCAGGGCTTCCCAGAAGTGTAGGTGATGATGGTGGACATTGTAAAGCGCAGTGAATAACAAGGACACAAAGGTTGCAGTCTCTTTACCTTTTACTGAAGACTTCAGCATCCACAGTCCAGAGTACAGATCACAGGGCAGACAGAGTCCGGCCGGTCCGAAGGCAAAATCCAGAGATCTCTTATCCAGGTGGAAATCAGTAGCCTTCCTACTAGCGCCTGTGTGTTGTAGTACCTCCCTGCTGAGCACCACAGGATAGTCCTCACAACCTTTGTAGATGTTCTAGATGTTATTTCTTCCTCTCTGTCCCCCAGATGGTATGGATAGGACATACCCATATGACTGATGGCCCGAGGCTTGTTTATAGGGACCCTAGAGACGCCAAGACCCCCACAATTTGCCACTGTGTCTTTTTAGGTTTTAAGCTCGGGCAGCCAACTTGGAATTGACTGTCCTGCCGGTCTTTGAAGTAATGCGCAGAGTCAATTACTCCCTCGGTGTTCTGGCCACCGGCTACGCGCCTCAGAAGGAGGCAGCCTCTTACAGGACAGAACTCCTTCTGGTGTTGTCTCCTTGTGCTGTGACTTCGTTTATCACTCCCTGCAACACAATTCCTTTCTTGTCCTTCCTTAGGATGCTGCCGCACGTGGGGCAGGCGCAGCTCCGTATCTTTCTGTCTCGTGCTAGGCCTCTGTCAGGATCCTACCCCTGATAAGGGCCCTCTGTCTGCAGCTCAGATGTTCCTCCTTTCCCCCATCGGCCTGACAGGTCCTCTCTGGGTCAAACCCAGGCAGCTTCTCACTAACTTTCAATCCAGCCCACCAGTTTTACCCTAATGTGAGGAGTGTCCTAATAGATAGAGACAAGGCTCCCCCTGGTGGACTGGAGAGTGAAGTGTGATGTCTGTTTTGTGATACCTGGAAAGATGAACTCCTTTAGTACCATCAGATGTAATATCACTCCCCCTGGTGGAAGAGCGACATTACTGCAATGGCGCTGCACTCCACCCCCCCCCCCCCGTTAAATCCAGTACTCCGGGACTGGGAAAAGAAAACAACAATTACAGGTTATCAGAAGACATGCACAATTTTGAAATGCTATAAAACAAGTTAATTTAACAGTGCTTCCCTTTATGGGAGGTAAGGACACTTGAACGTTGCAAACAAGAACATATTTACATTGTTCATGCATGACTTTAAATAACAATTATTAACTAACTAACTATGAATGACCATTACCCATACGGGTATGCTATCTACTAAGTGCAGGTACAAAACAGTATATTTCCTTTAAGTGCGAGTGCCCTCTAAGGGCATACTATAAAACTTCAAAGTGCAAATTAACAATTTCCTTATTCTTCTTTCACTTTCACGGATGCAGGACTATCTGTCTACCCCTCACGGGCCTACTGCATTCTTCCTTTAGTCTACTTCTACAGAACCTAGTAATTACTTAAACTTCAATTTTATTCACAGTACATCATGAAACATTTTACTCTCGGCTACATACTATCACTATGTAAAACATTATGGCTATCTAACTTTTTAAGACAACATTATCATGTTTTGGCTAAGCGCAACAAGTAAACATTCACTTTAAGAGGAAATCTCAAGTCTCTTCTGAGGTAGTGCAAACAATCAACAAGTCAGTTACCAACTTTAAGCAAGAACTTTCACGCTGTAATCAGGAACAGTCTCTTCAAAAAGTTCTTCTTGTAAAACCAGTAGAGAGCACCCTTAAGAAGGTGCAAACTATGTACAGGAACAGTTTGTGATCATGCACAGTTCATGATTATGCAGTTCTTTGGTGTAAAGCTATGATACAACTTGAAACAATAGGGATCCCGGGTAAAGAAAGGGATCCCTTTAAGGGTTAACCCTAGAGGGGTTTAAGCAGGAACAGTTTTAAAAGAACTATATACATTTTTCGGTTTTCCGAGGTTTATTGTAGTTCTGGAGGTCTCCACCAGGGCTTTACCTGACATGTAGCCCTCTGTGGCTTAGGATGGCTCGAATCAAGGATCTCTCCCGGTGCCCGGTACACTCCATTAGTTTGTTTTTCCTGCACGGTCAGGTCATGCGCGGCAAGAAAAGTCTGAGTGGCTTGATGAATGATGCACGTTACAGCGGGGTTTGCCGCAGCCACCTGAGCATTAAGCTCTTCCTCCAGGGTCCTGGATACCGCCAAGAGGGCTGTGCATCTCTGCACATCCCAGGCCCACCAGCTGTTTCTTTTTGGTACCGGCAAGAGGTCACTGCATCCTCAGGGTTCAAGGCTGAATCCGCGTTGTCTCCACACAGGCAGGACTCCACCTCATCCGGGGTAACATAAACTCTCACCGATGACCCGATTTCTTGTATGAATCCCTTTCCTTTCTCAGGTTGGTAGACCACCACAACACCCCACTTCGGTGGCGAGTCATCTAGCAATCCACCTCACACCTCCCGCTCCACTTCCAGCTGGTATTCCGTGATCAGATGCCGTCGGTATTCTCCCCACGGAAAGGGCCTAGGGTCATCCCCTCTCGGTGGTCTGGGGTCAGGTGGTGGGGATCCCGGGGCTCCAGCAGTCACGGTGGTGCACGGAGTTATTGCAGAGGGAAGGCAGACTCCCTGGAAGCCACGGCACCGAGTACCTGCGCGTGAGGTGACTCTTTTGGCACCACTCCACTCCTCTGGGGAAGGCACGAGGGCTGGCGATGGAGCGGGCAGCGGAACTTCCATAGACAGCTCCCAGGGGTCAACGTTCTCCAACGGTGGCATGTTGGAGTAATTCTCCGGTGACGGGGACCTGTGCGGGGCCATTCATTTTCGAGGGTCCCCTCTGATCTCCAGCTCCATTCCTTCCTCCCCTGGGGAGCGGTTTCATTTTTGTTGTCTCCGCCCGCCATGGAGAATCAGGAGGCGGACCTCATCTGCTGACGGACACGTCTTCAAGATACAGAAATATTTAGACTGGGTGGCCATTGTTTTTCGTGCTTCTCAGTTTGTTCATGCCCACAACTCCATGCCCTTCTTCTTCTCCTGCGCTCCTTGTGGCGCAGTAATGGCGGCGGTTTTGGTGGGAATTTTGGCGGCAAATGGCAATACACAGTCTTTAAGCAAATCACAGTTCCAATACAGCGCTGGCACAGTTCTTAAGCGCACATGACCCGATTTTTTTAGGCTTAAGTAGATCCTGTTCGTGACGCCAAAGTTTGAAGCGCCCCCACGCAAGGGCAATGGGGTACTCAGTACTGGGTCCTTCAGTACTTGATGGGGAATGTCACGGTGACCTGATCTGGTCCGTGGCCCTATGAGGGGCGTCCAATAAAAGGTCCAAACACCATCTCATCCTATCCAAAGACCACTGACAACATCTGTTACTGGACAAGCTTCTTGACTCCCATTCTTTGGCAGCCACACAGTGGTAAACCTTGTAGATGAGGCTCTGAAAGGGCATGTTCTCCAGTGGATGGCAAGCACTGCAGCAAGTGGCCTCTTCTCTTGCAGCACCTTAGCACACACAGTACAATCCTCAGGGGTGGTACCCCAATCACCCTTCTTTCCCCCCACGTAACAAATATCCAAATGCAAAACTGACCGTGAGGGAACCACAGATAGGCCATACTGCAGAGCTGTTCATAGAGCACAGACCAAAAGTTTGGACACACCTTCTCATTTAAAGATTGGCCAAGAGAATGCCAAGAGTGTGCAAAGCAGTCATCAAAGCAAAAGGTGGCTACTTTGAAGAACCTAGAATACAAGACAAAATTTCAGTTGTTTCACACTTTTTTGTTAAGTATATAATTTCACATGTGTTAATTCATAGTTTTGATGCCTTTAGTGTGAATGTACAATTTTCATAGTCATGAAAATACAAAAAAAAATCTTTAAATGAGAAGGTGTGTCCAAACTTTTGCTCTGTAATGTACATTCTTTTCCATCTCCATCAGAGGTGTGCTCCGAAGAATCACATAATCCAGAGCAGGAAACCATCTTCTTCCATGCCCAATTTTTTTTCATTTTGGATCTGAGGCTAGATGAAGTAGGGTCTGAGCAGAATCCAGACCCTCGTTAACATGCGTCAACCACCAAATGGTGGAGGTGTGTTATGATCCTAGTGGCAAGGATCGCAAATCTGACAAGCTAAGAAACTGAACCGACGACTAGCTCTGGGGAAGTGGTAACTGAATTGACCGCAACCTGATCCTATCCGCAAATAACTATAAGTAGCCGTGGAACGTTACCTGGAAATCCTAGACGTCTCGTCACGGCCTGAGAAACTGATTATTCCTAGAGAGAAAGTAAGTCCTCACTTGCCTCAGAGAAATGACCCCCAAAGATATAGAAAAGCCCCCCACAAATATTAACGGTGAGTTAAGGGGAAAGCACATACGCAGAGATGAAATAGATTTAGCGAATGAGGCCCACTAACACTAGATAGCAGAAAATAGGAAGAGAACTGTGCGGTCAATGAAAAACCCTATTCAAAATATCCACGCAGAGATTGCTCGAGGCCCCGCACCAACTAACGGTGCGGGGGAAGCAACTTCGTACCCCAGAGCTTACCAGCAGCAAGAAATCACATATTAGCAAGCTGGACTAAACTCATCATAAACAGAAATCATATTGCAGACAGATGAGTAAAAAATAATCAAACAGAAATTAGCTTCTCATGAAGAGACAGAAAACCAAGATAGTCAGGAGTAATCAGAATAGCACTGAATACATCGACAGCCGGCAACAAGTGGAGGTAAAGCAGAGCTAAATAGGAACCTCCCTAGAGAATAACGAGGCAGCTGATCCTACCACAGACCCGCAAGATAACAAACAAAGCCACCAGGGGGAGCCCAAAAATAAAACTCACGCAATACCACCTGTGACCACAAGAGGGAGCCCGAAAACAGAGTTCACAACAGTACCCCCTCCTTGAGGAGGGGTCACCGAACCCTCATAAAAAACCCCAGGGCGATCAGGGTGAGCCACATGGAAGGCACGAACCAAATCGGCCGCATGAACATCAGAGGCGACAACCCAGGAATTATCCTCCTGACCATAGCCCTTCCACTTAACCAAATACTGAAGCCTCCGTCTAGAAACACGAGAATGCAAGATCTTCTCCACCACGTATTCCAATTCACCCTCAACCAGCACAGGGGCAGGAGGCTCAACCGAAGGAACCACAGGCACCACATACCTCCGCAACAACGACCGATGGAACACATTATGAATAGCAAACGATGCTGGGAGGTCCAGACGAAATGACACAGGGTTAAGGACTTCCAAAATCTTATAAGGACCGATAAACCGAGGCATGAACTTAGGAGAGGAGACCTTCATAGGAACAAAGCGAGAAGACAACCACACCAAGTCCCCAACGCGAAGTCGGGGACCCACACAGCGACGGCAGTTGGCAAAGCGCTGAGCCTTCTCTTGTGAGCTTCAAATTGTCCACCACATGATCCCAAATCTGATGCAACCTATCCACCACAATATCCACTCCAGGACAGTCAGAAGGCTCCACCTGACCTGAGGAAAAACGAGGATGAAACCCCGAATTACAAAAAAAAGGAGAAACCAAAGTAGCAGAACTAGCCCGATTATTAAGGGCAAACTCGGCCAATGGCAAAAAAGTGACCCAGTCGTCCTGATCAGCAGAAACAAAACATCTTAAATAAGTTTCCAAGGTCTGATTAGTTCGCTCGGTTTGGCCATTCGTCTGAGGATGGAAGGCCGACGAAAAAGACAAATCAATGCCCATCTTAGCACAAAAGGTCCGCCAAAATCTAGACACAAACTGGGATCCTCTGTCGGAAACAATATTTTCAGGGATCCCGTGCAAACGAACCACATTTTGAAAAAACAGTGGAATCAACTCGGAGGAGGAAGGCAACTTAGGCAAGGGCACCAAATGGACCATCTTAGAAAAACGATCACACACCACCCAGATGACAGACATTCTCTGAGAGACAGGGAGATCTGAAATAAAATCCATGGAAATGTGCATCCAAGGCCTCTTAGGGACAGGCAAAGGTAACAACAAACCACTGGCACGAGAACAGCAAGGCTTAGCCCGAGCACAAATTCCACAAGACTGCACAAAGGAACGCACATCCCGGGACAAGGAAGGCCACCAAAAGGACCTGGCCACCAAATCTCTGGTACCAAATATTCCAGGATGGCCCGCCAACACCGAGGAATGAACCTCGGAAATGACTCTACTGGTCCATCTATCTGGGACAAACAGTCTATCCGGTGGACAACGATCAGGTCTATCCGCCTGAAACTTCTGCAACACTCGTCGCAAATCTGGGGAGATGGCGGACAAAATCACCCCTTCTCTGAGGATACAAGCCGGCTCTGAATCTCCAGGAGAGTCAGGCACAAAACTCCTAGACAGAGCATCAGCCTTCACATTCTTCGAACCAGGCAGGTACGAGACCACGAAATCAAAACGAGAGAAAAACAACGACCAACGAGCCTGTCTAGGATTCAGCCGCTTGGCCGACTCGAGATAAATCAGATTTTTGTGATCAGTCAAGACCACCACACGATGCTTAGCTCCCTCGAGCCAATGTCGCCACTCCTCAAATGCCCACTTCATAGCCAACAACTCCCGATTACCGACATCATAATTCCGCTCGGCAGGCAAAAACTTTCTTGAAAAGAAAGCACATGGCTTCATCACAGAGCCATCAGAGCTTCTCTGCGACAAAACAGCCCCTGCTCCAATCTCAGAAGCATCAACCTCGACCTGGAAAGGAAGAGAGACATGTGGCTGATATAAGACCGGAGCAGAGGAAAACCGGTTCTTCAGCTCCCGAAAGGCCTCCACAGCCGCAGGAGACCAATTAGTAACATCAGAACCCTTCTTGGTCAAATCCGTCAAAGGCTTAACAACACCAGAAAAATTAGCGATGAAGCGACGGTAAAAATTAGCAAAACCCAAGAACTTCTGAAGACTCTTAACAGATGTAGGCTGAGTCCAGTCATGAATAGCCTGAACCTTGACTGGGTCCATCTCAATAGTAGAAGGAGAAAAAATGAAACCCAAAAAAGAAACCTTCTGGACTCCAAAAAGACATTTTGAGCCCTTCACAAATAAAGCATTGGCACGCAGGACCTGAAACACCATCCTGACCTGCTTAACATGGGACTCCCAATCATCATAAAAAACCAGAATATCATCCAGATACACAATCATAAATTTATCCAGATATTCGCGGAAGATGTCGTGCATGAAGGACTGAAAGACAGAAGGAGCGTTAGAAAGTCCAAAAGGCATCACCAAGTACTCAAAGTGGCCTTCGGGCGTATTAAATGCAGTTTTCCATTCATCACCCTGCTTAATACGCACAAGGTAAAAAGCACCACGAAGATCTATCTTGGTGAACCAACTAGACCCCCTAATGCGAGCAAACAGATCAGATAACAATGGCAGAGGATACTGAAATTTGACCGTGATCTTATTTAGAAGGCGATAATCAATACAAGGTCTCAGGGAACCATCCTTCTTAGCCACAAAAAAGAACCCCGCACCAAGAGGGGAGGAGGAGGGGCGAATAAGTCCTTTCTCCAAAGACTCCTTTATATAACTCCAGATAGCAGCATGCTCCGGCACTGACAAATTGAAGAGTCGTCCCTTAGGAAACTTACTACCAGGAATCAAATTTATAGCACAATCACAATCCCTATGAGGAGGTAGAGAACTGAGTTTGGGCTCATCAAATACATCCTGGTAGTCCGACAAAAACGCAGGGACTTCAGAAGGAGTGGATGAAGCAATTGACACCACAGGAGCATCGCCATGAATTCCCTGGCAACCCCAACTTGACACAGACATTGCTTTCCAATCCAGTACTGGATTATGAGTCTGCAACCATGACAGACCCAACACGATGACGTCATGCAAATTATGCAGTACAAGAAAGCGAATCACCTCCTGATGCACATGCACATGGTCACTTGCGTCCAGTACTGAGGTTTATTCATAGCCAATGGTGTAGCATCAATTCCCCTTAGTGGAATAGGGAATTTTAAAGGCTCCAAAACAAAACCACAGTGCCTGGCAAATGACAAATCCATCAGACTCAGGGCAGCACCTGAATCCACAAAAGCCATAACCGGGTAAGATGACAGGGAACAAATCAGGGTAACAGACAAAATGAACTTAGGCTGTAAAGTACCGATGGTGACAGACTTATCAATCTTTTTTGTGTGCTTAGAGCATGCTGAGATAACATGAGCTGAGTCACCACAGTAAAAGCACAACCCATTTTGCCGTCTATAATTTTGCCGTTCACTTCTGGTCAGAATTCTATCACATTGCATAGACTCAGGTGTCTGTTCAGAAGACACCGCCAAATGGTGCGCAGGTTTGCGCTCCCGCAAACGCCAATCAATCTGAATGGCCAGAGTCATTGACTCATTCAGACCTGCAGGCGTAGGGAATCCCACCATGACATTCCTAATGGCTTCAGAAAGACCTTTTCTGAAATTTGCAGCCAGGGCACACTCATTCCATTGAGTAAGCACCGACCATTTCCGAAATTTCTGGCAATACACCTCTGCCTCATCTTGCCCCTGAGAGAGGGCCAACAAAGCTTTTTCAGCCTGGTTCTAAAGATTAGGTTCCTCATAGAGCAATCCAAGGGCAAGAAAAAACGCATCCACACTGAGCAATGCAGGATCCCCTGGCGCCAATGCGAAGGTCCAATCTTGAGGGTCGCCGCGCAAGAAAGAAATAATAATCTTAACTTGCTGAACGGAATCACCAGAGGAACGAGGTTTCAAAGAAAGAAACAACTTGCAATTGTTCTTAAAATTCAGGAACCTAGATCTATCTCCAGAAAACAACTCCGGAATAGGTATTCTAGGCTCTGACATAGGACTGTGAACAACAAAATCCTGAATACTTTGTACCCTTGCAGCAAGATGATCTACACTGGAGGCCAAACTCTGGATTTCCATGTCAGCAGCTGAACTCAGAGCCAAACCAAGATTAAGAGGAGGAGAGAGGCTAGACACACAGCAGCTAGACACACAGAAACAAAAAAAAAACAAAAAAAAAACCTCAAGGCTTCTCTTCTCCTGCTTCTGCCATGCAATTAACACTTTTATAGGCCGGCTGTACTGTTATGATCCTAGTGGCAAGGATCGCAAATCTGACTAGCTAAGAAACTGAACCGACGACTAGCTCTGGGGAAGTAGTAACTGAATTGACCTCAACCTGATCCTATCCGCAAACAACTATAAGTAGCCGTGGAACGTTACCTGGAAATCCTAGACGTCTCGTCACGGCCTGAGAAACTGATTATTCCTAGAGAGAAAGTAAGTCCTCACTTGCCTCAGAGAAATGACCCCCAAAGATATAGAAAAGCCCCCCACAAATATTAACAGTGAGTTAAGGGGAAAGCACATACGCAGAGATGAAATAGATTTAGCAAATGAGGCCCACTAACACTAGATAGCAGAAAATAGGAAGAGAACTGTGCGGTCAATGAAAAACCCTATTCAAAATATACACGCAGAGATTGCTCGAGGCCCCGCACCAACTAACGGTGCGGTGGAAGCAACTCCGTACCCCAGAGCTTACCAGCAGCAAGAAATCACATATTAGCAAGCTGGATTAAACTCATCATAAACAGAAATCATATTGCAGACAGATGAGCAAAAAATAATCAAACAGAACTTAGCTTCTCATGAAGAGACAGAAAACCAAGATAGTCAGGAGTAATCAGAATAGCACTGAATACATCGACAGCCGGCAACAAGTGGAGGTAAAGCAGAGCTAAATAGGAACCTCCCTAGAGAATAACGAGGCAGCTGATCCTACCACAGACCCGCAAGATAACAAACAAAGCCACCAGGGGGAGCCCAAAAATAAAACTCACGCAATACCACCTGTGACCACAAGAGGGAGCCCGAAAACAGAGTTCACAACAGAGGTGATCCTGATGAGACTCAGATACCAGAGGCACATGCGGACTGTACTGTGATGTCAGGGCAGGAAAAGGAAGTGGGTGACTCTCAGTGTGAGGAATTTGATAACAGAGAGCATGACGATGAGGTTGTAGATTCCACTTGGTGTGAACCCAGAGGTATGCAGCTGACTTGCCCTGCAGAGGAGATGGAGGAGGAGGAAGATGAGGAGGTTACTTGTGTCTTCCTAAACAGACACAAAGAGATGCAACCATGACAAGCAATGTATCCTCAGCCCCAACTCTGGCTGTGGCCATCACTGGAATTAAGTGTGCAGTTTGCAGGAGTGGCAAGGGTTGCCTAGCCTGGGCCTTTTTTTGAGACCATAAAGGATGACCCAACAACCATTATCTGTCAAATTTGCCAAAAAAATCAGCAGGACCAAAAATTACAATAATTTAACAACTACATGCAAGAACCAGCACATGCCCGAGAAGCATGCCTTAGTGTTTGAATCTCACTGCGCTAAAATGCTTAATAGCGGGCCTTGCCAACCAATGGCTATTCTAACAACCCCATCTGCTGCTTTTCCTCTTCCATCGCCATGCCAAGTCTTCTCTCACAGGTCTCTGGCGGCAGAAACTTCTATTTACCCCCTACAGTTGGAGTGCATGAGAGTCCGTCAGCTGTTATAGAAATGGATATGACTGCTGTTTTTGTGTCACCTAACACAACACATATATATCAATCCACCATAACATCTCTGCCTGCACCTTACTCACAGTCAACAGTTTGGCCTTTTCACCCTACTCCACCCTCTCTCAGCACAGCAGCCAGCCCTCGGTCCTGCAGATGTTGTTACTTAAAAGAATGTTTCTTCCAACACATGCCAAAGCTCAGAGCTTAAACTCCAACACCTCTAATCTGTTGGCAATGGAAATGCTGCCTTTCCACCTGATGGATACAAATGGTTTCCAAAACTTGATGACTGTCCAGTCCCCCAGTGCCAGTTGCCCAGGCACCATTACTTCTCAAAGAAAGCTGTGTCTGTGCTACATCAGCATGTTTCAGACAACATCACCAATGCCCTTAAAAAATCTATGCCTGCCAGGGTTCATTTCACCACTGACACTAGGATGAGCAAACATGGACAGGGCATTATATCTCACTGACTGGGCACTGGGTGACTCTGGTGGCTGTGGGGGCAGGCAGTCAAAGGGCTGCTCCACAAGTTTTGGGGGACTTGTGGGACAAAGTTCTCTATCTTACAGTTCCTCCACTGTTTCTGGCTCCTCCTCCTCTTCTAGGGCCTCCACCTGTGCCTTCAACCTTTCTCTTATTCAGACACACATTGTGCAGATAGAATCCCTTTGTTATGGACTGACCTGGGTTGGAGTAGTGGCATTGCAACCACTAGGGACAGCACCAGCAGGTAGCATAGACTGGAATAGCCAGGGGTTGGTACACAATTGTAGCAATGTAATTTACAGGATCAGCAGGTGAAAGGAAGCTTGACTAAAGGCAGGAATAATAATAATAATAATAATTAATAATAGTTGACTAAAGGCTTGCTCAATAATCTCACAATTACTAAAGTTCAATGCCAAGTTTAAGTAGGGTGTTCAATCAGGGTGGAATCAATCAGGAACTCAGGGTGGAGACAATCAGAATCAGCACAGGTCCTTGTGTCTAAATTAGGGAGAAAATGTCCTGTGAGCTGAATAGCTCAGAGGGAAGATTTGCTACCTGGTGCACAAGAGCCGCTGGGTTTGAATCCTGACAGTACTCCCCTCCTTTCAGGATGGCCTCTGGACATCAAAGGCATTGGCTTATTTGGATGTTGAAAAGTTCTGGTAAGCCTGGGTGCAAGAACGTTGCCCTCCAGCTTCTTTGAATTATCTTCTGGTCCATAACACCTCCATTGCACCAAATATTGTAGTCTTCCTCTTCCTCTATAATCTTCTAGAGTACAGAATTTTATCCACAATGTACTCTTCTTTACCATGGATTTTTTTCTGGTGGTGGAGGTGGCTGAGTTCTACCTGGAAACGGATTTTCACTGAATGGTTTGAGCAAGGATACATGGAACTTTTCAGGCTGTTAGGAATTTTTAAATGGAAAGCAACTGGGTTAATTTGTACAGGAATTTTAAAAGGTCCTATGAATCTAGGATCCAACTTAGAAGATAGTTTTTTTGTTTTCAGGTTTCTTGTATAAAGCCAAAACTTGTCGCTGACCTGAAGGGTTGGAGGGGCTTTGAAATGTTTATTATAAACTAGGCCATGGTGTAGTCCTATTATACTGTTTCTACTCTGTGGAAATTGATGCCACTTTACTGGTGTGTGATAATTTTTTGAAATGTGAGGACTACAAATTGGGTCTCCATCTGGAGGGTTGTCTGTGTAACTAGGGTTCCCAGAAAGCCAGGCCTGCACTCAAATTCAGTCAACTACCTGTGTTACTTTCCTTACATTTTTCTACCAATAGTACTGTATGAAACTCATTCTTGTGCCATCTAAATGTGGTTGGAAAAAAATGAAGGTGTTGCATGATATATCAGGGCTCCCAGATAAGAAGGCTTACACTGCTCCCTTAACTGCCAAATTCTCATTGAATCTTCAATTCCAAGCTGTAAATTCTGGCTCAAACTCTCATACATCATGCATGGCCCATGGCTGACTGCTTCTGTGTGATCATAAAAGGTTCTACTGTGGGTTAATTGATCAGTCAACAACATGCGTTACTTTTCTTTAATTTTTCTACCAATAGTGCTGTATGAAACCAATGTTTGTGCCATCACAGTGTGGCTGGAATAAAATAAAATAAAAAAAAAATTTGGAGGTGTTGCATGAGGTATCAGGGCTCCCAAATAAAATGGTTTGCACAGCTCCCTTAGCCACCATGACTTAAATGAAATTTCATAGCTCAAAATGCTGGCCCTGACTCTGACACCTCATTCTTGGCACAAGGCTGACTTCTGCTGTGCCATTGTAAAATTTCTACTATGGGTCAATTGATGCAACTTTTCCTGGGGTCTGACCCTAATTTGTGGACTCAATGTTGGGTCTCCTTCATGTTTGCTGCCTGTGTTAGCCCCAACACAGCAGGTTAACACTCGTCCCTAATCCACCACAACTTCATTGAAACTTCAATTCAAAGCTGTAAATGCTGGCCCAGGCATTGATACCTCATTCATGGCACATGGCTGACTGGTACTGTGCCATTACCAAATTTCTACTGTGGGTCAATTGATGCCACTTTTCATGGTGTGTGCGCCTAATTTTAGCTGTTTAGGAAGCTTTTTCTCACTCCTTAAGGTGTGTTTACGTTTATTTTGGCCTCCCATTGTGTTTAATGGGGTTTGGATACGTTCGTAGAACCGTTCGTCAAACATGTTCAGCGAATGTCTAAATCCTTGGCGAATGGAACAGAACTGAACCTTGAAAGGTTCTCTGATCTCTATTTATAATAGGGCTCTACCCGTTATGGAATTCCTTTGATGATAAGATGACTGCTAAAAATCATTACATACCGTATTTTCCGGCGTATAAGACGACTTTTTAACCCCTAAAAATTGTCCCAAAAGTCGGGGGTCGTCTTATACGCCAGGTACGGCATGTGCAGGGAGCGATCCTGGATGTTCCCAGGGTCTGAAGGAGAGGAGACTCTCCTTCAGGCCCTGGGATCCATATTCATGTTAAAAATAAAGAATAAAAATAAAAAATATGTACATACTCACCCTTCCGAGAAGCCTGGCTCTCACCGGTGTAAGCGTCTGCCTCCGTTCCTAAGAATTGCAGCGTGGAGGACCTTCGATGACGTCACGGTCAGGTGACTGGTCACATGAGCGGTCACGGACCAATCACAGGCCAGTCACCTGACCGTGACATCATCGAGGGTCCTTCATGCTGCATTTCTTAGGAACGGAGGCAGATGCTTACACCGGTAAGAGCCAGGCTTCTCGGAAGGGTGAGTATATACATATTTTTTATTTTTATTCTTTATTTTTAACATGAATATGGATCCCAGGGCCTGAAGGAGAGTCTCCTCTCCTTCAGACCCTGGGAACCACACGCTGTATAAGATGACTGGGCATATAAGATGACCCCAGTCTTATACAGCGGGCATATCCCAAATTCCATATTTTATATGGAAAAGTTGGGGGTCGTCTTATACGCCCAGTCGTCTTATACACCAGAAAATACGGTAAGTTTAAGAGTACTGGTAGCCTTTTGCTAGGCTTAGGGGATTCAATTAAAAAAACTGCCAAAAATCAGAGTTTTAAAAATGTGTAATGACTTAGAAAATGTAATGTTTTCAAATGTTTGATGTTAACCAGGGGTGGATATACTGCCGATGAAGCTGCACAGGGGCCCCGAAAGAGAGGGGGCCTGATCAACTGATGAAATGTCTTGTTCTCTCATAGGGCCAGTGGCAGCATCTACACTAAGAGGAGAAGAAGGGGGCCGTATCTGTGTCTTTTGCCATCAGAGAGACGTGTCCACGCTGCAAAATAATTTGGAAGGGGCTCCCTTTCTAACCTTTTAGGGTATGTGCACACAATCAGTAAATGCTGCTGGTTGGACCCCAGATGTTACAGCATAGTGGATGGGATTTCAAGAAATCCCATGCCCACTATGCCTCCACAGATGCCCGTGGCTCACCTGCGGAGACGTACATGTGGCACATCTTTCCAGATCACAGCATGTCAATTTCTCTTGCGAGAAATTATGAGAAATTACCCCCATACAATGTATTGGATGTGGTGAATCCGCACGGGTCAGTGAACACAGTAAGCTTAACCTCTACTGTGGGTATAATCCTGGAGGTTATTTTAAGAGATTCTATGCTGGAGTATCTGAAGAGGAATAATATCATGACCCAATATTATTATTATTATTATTATTATTTATTGTTATAGCGCCATTTATTCCATGGCGCTTTATATGTGAGGAGGGGTATACATAATAAAAACAAGTACAATAATCTTAATCAATACAAGTCACAACTGGTACAGGAGGAGAGAGGACCCTGCCCGCGAAGGCTCACAATCTACAAGGGATGGGTGAGAATACAGTAGGTGAGGATAGAGCTGGTCATGCAGTGGTTTGGTTGATCGGTGGTTAATGCAGGCTGTAGGCTTGTCGGAAGAGGTGGGTCTTCAGGCTCTTTTTGAAGGTTTCGATAGTAGGCAAGAGTCTGATGTGTTGTGGTAGAGGGTTCCAGAGTAGGGGTGATACGTGAGAGAAATCTTGTATACGATTGTGGGAAGAGGAGATAAGAGGGGAGTTTACTAGGGACCGTTCCTGTCAAACTAATCTGATAAGCTATGAAGAGGTAAGTTCTGGACTGGACCAAGGACACGCAGTGGACGTTATGTATATGGACTTTTCAAAAGCTTTTGATACAGTGCCACACAAAAGGTTTATACACAAAATGAGAACAATGGGAATGGGGGAAAATATGTGTAAGTGGGTTAAGAACTGGCTCAGGGATAGGAAACAAAGGGTGGATATTAATGGAACACACTCGGACTGGGTCACAGTTAGCAGTGGGGTACTACAGGGGTCAGTATTAGGCCAGCTTCTTTTTAACATATTTATTAATTACCTTGTAAGGAGCATACAGAGTAGAATTTAAATTTTTGCAGATGACACTAAAGTTTGCAGGGTATCAATACAGAGGAAGACAATTTTATATTATAGGAGAATTTATGTAAACCAGAAGCTTTTGCTGATAAATGGCAAATGATCTCTAATGGGGATAAATGTAAGGTCATGCATTCGGGCAGAATAAATAAGATGTATAATGATGTGCCTAATTGTAAAGCACTGGGCAAAATTGTCACTGAAAAGATCTGGGAGTATGGGTGGATAACAAACTCACATTTAGTGGCCAGTGTCAGGCAGCTGCTGGAAAGGCTAAAAAAATAATGGGATGCATTAAAAGAGGCATAGATGCTCATGAGGAGTACATAATTTTACCTTTATGCAAGTCACTAGTACGACCACACTTAGAATACTGTGTACAGTTCTGGTCTCCGGTGTATAAGAAAGATATAGTTGAACTAGAGCGGATGCAGAGAAGAGCGACCAAGGTTATTAGAGTACTGGGGGGTCTGCAATTCCAAGACAGGTTATTACACATGGGGTTATTTAGTTTGGAAAAATGAATGCTAAGGGGTGATCTTATTACAATGTATAAATACATGAGGGGACAGTACAAAGATCTTTCTAATAATCTTTTTACTCGTAGACCTGAGACAAGGAGGAAAGAAGGTTTAAAAATAATAACAGACGCGGATTCTTTACTGTAAGAGCAGTGAAACTAAGGAACTCTCTACTGTATGATGTTGTAATGAGTGATTCATTACTAAAATGTAAGAAGGGACTGGATGCCTTTCTTGAAAAGTATAATGTTACAGGTTATTTACACTAGATTCCTTGATAGGGTGTTGATCCAGGGAACTAGGCTGATTGCTGTATGTGGAGTCGGGAAGGAATTTTTTCCCCAATGTGGAGCTTACTGTCTGCCATATGGGTTTTTTTTGCCTTCCTGTCATGAACTGAATGGGCGGGATGCGGCTTAGCTTAGCTTAGTTAGCTTCCGCTCCCATGCCGCCAGGCCACAACGATGTGGGGCATGCATCCCAGGTGATACTGGAATGTTGGCTCACTGGACCACAGAGAAGGACCAGAGCCTACTGTCATGATTCTCAATGGCGAGAGAACATAGCCCAGCATATATGAGAACTAGCTCTTGGAAGATGGAAACTATACTGACCATGAACTAAACCTGCCGCACAACTAGAAGTGGCCGGGTAGCATGCCTACGTTATTTTATCCCTAGATGCCCAGCGCCAGCCGGAGAACTACCTAATCCTAGCAGAGGAAAAGACAGTCCTGGCTCACCTCTAGAGAAATTTTCCCAAAAGGCAGACAGAGGCCCCCACATATATTGGCGGTGATTTTAGATGAAATGACAAACGTAGTATGAAAATAGGTTTAGCAAAATCGAGGTCCGCTTACTAGATAGCAGGAAGACAGAAAGGGCACTTTCATGGTCAGCAGAAAACCCTATCAAAACACCATCCAGAAATTACTTTAAGACTCTAGCATTAACTCATAACACCAGAGTGGCAATTTCCGATCACTAGAGCTTTCCCGACACAGTAACGAAACAGCAGCTGTGAACAGGAACAAAATGCAAAAACACACAAGGACAAAAGTCCAACTTAGCTGGGAGTTGTCTAGTAGCAGGAACATGCACAGAGGCTTCTGATTACATTGTTGACCGGCAAGAAACTGACAGAGGAGCAAGGTTATATAGCGACTCCCACATCCTGATAGGAGCAGGTGAACAGAGGGGATGATGAACACAAGTTCAATTCCACAAGTGGCCACCGGGGGAGCCCAGAATCCAATTTCACAACAGCCTACCCAGACTAGGAAGGGCAGTGACCAGGGTCTGTGGCAACTAGGCATGTGGACAAGGTGCTGAGATGCAGGACTAGATGACAACGCACAACTTCAGGTATGAATAAACATACAGTTTACTTAGACAAAGTCATAACACAGAGCACAGGACATAATGTTAGGCTCCCCATACGCCCATCAAGGAAGGGAGAATCATTACAGGACAGCAGACGTTACACGATGGCAAGAGGTCATTACGGATTAATGCAGTCCAGGGTCATCTGGCATGGGCATCTCAGGAGAACCTCTCTCTCAGGCCTCAGGCGTAGCACTGGCGCAGCAGGAGAACATCAGACACCGACCTCGGACAGACATCATCACAAGATGAACCCCAAGGCACAAGCAAGACATCGGGACATGGGCAAAACACGGACAGCATGGATCCAGGAACACCAACATGGAAGCTCAAGACATCGGCTGGTAAGATCCAGGACACACAGGCAGAGCTGTCAGACTGGAGACTCCCCAGGAAGATGGAGGAAGAGCCCATCCAGGCACACGAAGAACAACCCAAACAACCAATCTATGGACTACCAGAGAAGCACCACGCAAGTAATAGATTATAAAATGCCTTTATTTAATATTAGTGGCAAAGTAAAAAACAAACATCTGTTCAAAGGACAGATGGTAATGGCAGGCCCAATTTATATATAACCAAATCCCTCAATAGAAAAAGGGAACCAATATGCATATATATAAGCCATAATAAGAAATTGTGCACACACATAATTATGTGAATAATGTGAATAAATGTATAAAGATCAAATATATAAAAATCAAATACAATATATTGTGTATCCTACAAAGTGCATTATGCAAAGGAAGAAATTGCCATAACAGTAATTGGTCACACTTCCAAGTGTAAATAGCAAAGGTGCAGGTAAAAGGAGGGATTTGAGCAATTATGAGTATATACCTTTAGGGGTCGCCACATTCCATAATCAAGCACCCCGACGTGCGTTTCGGAATATTACCTTCATCAGGGGGTCACATGAGTAGACTGGAGACTCCCCAGAAACATGGAGGAGGAGCCCATCCAGGAACACGAGTGGGAGCCAACTCTGAGACACAGGCTGGACCACCAGGGACACGGAAGGCAAGGCTTCTGAACTCCGGACAACAGACATGGCTCCAGGTACAGGACATCAGGGACACTGGCAGAACATCAGGGACAACGGCAAGACATCAGGGACAATGGCAGGATATCAGGGACAACAACATGACATCAGACACAACCTAGAAAGGAACTCAAGCGGTCTGGTGCAAGCACTGCAGCAATGGACCTGAGCTGGATGGAGCAAGCGCTGCCTAATAAGCTGAGCACAGCATAGTAGACGCTCAGCGCGGTCATCAGACTCTAGGACATCAGACAGCAGATACCAGACTCCAGACATCGGACCCGACCTAGAAAGGAACTCAAGCAGTATGGTGCAAGCACCGCAGCCATGGACCAGAGCTGGACAGAGCAAGCACTACATAATAAGCTGAGCACAGAATAATAAGTGCTCAGCAGAAACTCCGGGCTCCATCTTCAGAAGACGAACACAGGTTTATTCTCAAGACACTGGTTACAGAAAGTTCACAGTCTCTGGGTACATGGTTCAAGGCACAGAAGGACTTCAGGAATATCACACAGCAAGAAACCAGATTTAAGGGCAAGGACTTTGGTACCAACACACAGACAGGACAAGTCCATTGACAAAGACATCAGCTTTCCTAGAACTGATAGCAGGCAGAACAGGAGCTGGAAAACAGGCAGACCAAGAGCAACCAGGACAAAACACACATGGCTAGGTTAGGAAACCTAATGAGAAGCTGTGGCAATGCCCAACAGGGAAGAGGAACTTTAAATAGGAGATGCCCCTCAGGAATAGGCTGGGGACAGCAATTTAAGCACACACACTGCCCCTAATAAAAATGGGGAAGGTGTGGCTGCGCACACCCTACGCACAGACAGAAACCAGTACAACATAGCAAGCACAGGAACTGTGGCTTAAGGCACCTGGAAGTGGCTGCAAGCCTGGGCACACGTGGAAAGTCATGCACCAGCTGCAGAGGACCTCGCAAACCTTGGATAGCTTCCACTGCGGCAGCCAGGGGCCACAAACGAGGATGGTTGTGCAGTGGAGTAAAGACCTTACAACACATGTACAGCTACGCAGCATAGCAGGGAACTGAGCAGCATCCATACAGGTAACAGTCAACAGTATCCCAGCTGGTTATGGGGAAAGGAGCAAAGGGTAAGAGTACAGACATGCAGAGTAACGCCGGGGAAACAAGGCACAGAAACAAGGACTCAGACCAGGGTATAAAGCCCCACTGGGTGACTGAAACAAGGACTCAGGCCAGGGTACAAAGCCCCAATGGGTGGATGAAACAAGGGACAAAGACACCAGCATTACTCTGGATCAACATGTTAGGGCATGTTAGGTTAGGATATGGGTTGAACTAGATGGACTTAAAGTTTTTCTCCTTAAAAGCTATGTTACTATGTGACTTTGTTACTATGTCACTGCCCTTTGGAGTCAGCACCTATTGCCAGGGGCCAGGATGAGGAACATTATTTTATGAGGGGCATACATTTGTCTTTATAGGATCTAAAATGCTACAATGGCCCATACATCTCACCAAAATGCAGATAGGGGCCCAGGTGGGGGTCCAAATTTTAGGAAGTTCCTGATAGCATTCTCTCCCACCCCCTAATTCATTAAAGACCCTCATAACTTCTTCTTTCACACCCAAATTAATTTTGATATTATCAGGGACCTATATTGAATCTGTGTATGGGGGACAAAAGATAGGGATTAAGTGTATGTGCACACCTTAAGAATTTGTAGCAGTAAAATTCTGCTGTAAATCCTGATGTGTCAGCAGGAAAAGTACAGCATAAAATACATGTATTTACTAATTTTTTCCATGCATTTTTGCTGCATATTTTTCCCCACTCATTAGTATGGGTGAAATACACTGCAAATAATTTATGTTATGCAGATTTTAATCTGCAGTGAATCTGCAAGGAACAATAAGAAACATGGAATGACACTTCAGAAATTTAACTCACTTTGCTTGCACTGTAAAAAGCTGCATATTTTTACACAAATGTGTGAGGGAAAAGCAACGAAAATGCAATGTCTGCACATAGTCTTCAAATGAATTGTGGGATAGTCAGAGTGACTGATCAATTTACATTTATTGGGCAACGGAGATTATAGTAAAAGGGGGCATAGTGCTGGCTAATCAGTTTATATTTTGATTGGTGCATGCTTAATATATATTACTAGTGTAGTACATATTTGTAATCGGGGACTTGGTATTTTAGAGACAAATATATATATACAGTATATACCGTATATGAGACCTTGTTATTTTAAGGCTTGGGGTGATCATCGTGACAAGATGGGTTGTGACTGGAAGATGTCGACATAAAGGTCTGACCAGCTGGAGAAGAAACAACAGAAAATGTTTCTGATCAGAAGAGACCTTAGCAGTCATTGGACATAATTATTTATTGTTTATACTGTGTAACTTGGAGTAATTCTGTTATTTGTAAAACAACTTCCCATAGGCCACATTTTCACTATAATGTAAAATGTCTGAGTGCTGTCAGATTTGTTTATTGGACAGTACATGGACTCAGAGTTTCACAAATCCATTTAAATATCCATTAAATTCACATATTCAAGAATGAGATCTGCGAAACTCAGAGCATGTCCTTTTCTGTTCCGAATTTGAGGATCAGAATAGAACATACTTAATGTGTCTGTGTGCTATTCAAGAAAAATATCAGGCAGCACACTGACACGTCACATGCATACAGAAATGTAGCCTTATTATGTAAAGTACAGTGCCTTAGTATATAATGTACTTTCTTGTTATATATAGCGCTGTCCCTTAGTATATAAAGTACTTTCTTGTTATGTATAGCACAATTCCTTAAGGTACCGTTACACTAAACGACTTACCAACGATCACGACCAGCGATACAACCTGGCCGTGATCATTGGTAAGTCGTTGTGTGGTCGCTGGGGAGCTGTCACACAGACAGCTCTCTCCAGTGACCAACGATCAGGGGAACGACTTCGGCATCGTTGAAACTGTCTTCAACGATGCTGAAGTCCCCCTGCAGCACCCGGGTAACCAGGGTAAACATCGGGTTACTAAGTGCAGGGCTGCGCTTAGTAACCTGATATTTACCCTGGTTACCATTGTAAAAGTAAAAAAAAAAAACAGTACATACTCACATTCTGATGTCATCCCCCGGCGTCCACAGGGTTAAAACTGCTTTCGGCAGGAGCGCTGGTAATGCACGCGCTGCTGCCGAGAGCTTCCCTGCACTGAATGTGTCAGCGCCGGCCGTGAAGAAGAGCACAGCGGTGACGTCACCGCTGTGCTCTGCTTTAAGGCCGGCGCTGACACAATCAACCCTGTGGACACCGGGGGACGTGACAGACATCAGAATGTAAGTATGTACTGTTTTTTTTTTAAACTTTTACAATGGTAACCAGGGTAAATATCGGGTTACTAAGCGCAGCCCTGCACTTAGTAACCCGATATTTACCCTGGTTACAAGTGAACACATTGCTGGATCGGCGTCACACACGCTGATCCAGCGATGACAGCGGGTGATCAGCGACCAAAAAAAGGTCCTGATCATTCCCATCCACCAACGATCTCCCAGCAGGGACCTGATCGTTGGTCGCTGTCACACATAACGAGATCGTTAGCGGGATCATTGCTTACATCACCAAAAGTGTGACGTTGCAACTATATCGTTAACAATATCGTTATGTGTGACTCATCCTTTAGTATACAGTGTACATTCTTGTCATACATTCTGCCGTGCTTTCTTACATACAGTAGTTTCCTCTTTTATTATGTATACCGCTTGTCCCTTTTAATGTAACATCCTCTCATTTATGTATGGTGTTGACTTTTATTGCGTAGCATCTTCTGTTATGTGGAGAGGCATCCATTAATACACAGTATCATCTCTTGTCGTTTAGAGCACCATCCCTTACATAAAGTGTTCTCCTTTTTGTTAATCACAGGACCTTCTCTTTATTACATAGAGTCCTCTCTTGTTAAATGTAAAATGACAGATGATGGAGCAGCATCTCACCGGAAGACTAGTCCATCAGCTTCATCCAGTAGCGTAGCTACTGGGGGGGCAGAGGGGGCCATTGCCCCGGGCCCAGTGACCTGAAGGGGCCCACAGGGAGATTCACTGCGGAGTCTGAGGTGTCAGGGAGAGAGCAGCACAATGCCGGCTGCAGAGCCTCCCTCCGTGCAGAGTGCAGTGTGGTCTCACCCAGGAGTCTCTTCCTGGCTGGCAGCAGAAGCTGCAGTTACCTTCTGGCTGTGCAGTGTGCACGCTGGGTTTGGCTGAGGCACGCTGGGTCCTAGTGCCCTCCCTGCAGCTATCTGGACACTTCCTGGTTCTCCTCACTGTCTGCCTGAAAACTTCATCAGTAAGTGGGGATGGAATTTATTAGAGTAATTCGATTTAGGCATCATGGTCACTGTGGGGGTGAATGTGAGAGGATTGTGGTAGTGTAGGGGCTGAAGTGGGAGAGGAGGACAGGGCTCTGTGGGGTAAATGTGTAACGATGGGGGTTATTGTGGGTGTGCAGGGGAACAGGGCACTGTGGGGGTGAATGAGAGGATGGTGGTATTGTGGGAGGGGGACAGGGTACTGGGGGTGAATTGGAGAGTTTGAGGGTATTGTGAGGGCTGACGTGGGTGAGGGGGCACTGGGGGGGCTGATTATTGTTATACTGTTTAATGTTATGAGATATTCACTCCATCATATGTGAGGGTATGTGTCCTTGAGGTGTATTTGGACGCAGCAGATACCCCGCTCTGCCCAAAGCGCTGCCCCCTGTTGTACGCGCGGTGATTCCGCATATATTCATTGAACACAGGTGGAATCACCGCATCCTATTCATAGACTGTTTTATTTATCTTGTGGAGACGGAGCATCTCCACAAGATAAACAGACATGCTGCTGTCTAGAAAGACGCACCACATGCCACTAGGCTGTAACATCTGGAAGCTGCGGATGTACACAGCGTCCAATCCCCAGCAAAAACCCAAGCAATACGCCCCGTGGAAACATACCCTAATAGTTGCTGTCTTGGGGGCTGGAGATGGGGAGGTCGGGGGCGTTTTATTATTGCGAGCTGGGTCTTTTATAAGTATTAGTAAAACAAGCATAGCAAAGAAGGTTAATATTACTATAACAAGGATAAGTATTAACATAAGGGCGCAGACAGACACTGTATAACTCATGAGACGATCGCATTGCAATCCTCGGACTGGCACCTCTCCTGACATAAGCTTGACAGCATGATAAATTACTATGCAACTGTCAGCCTCAGGTCAGGAGAGCCGACGGTCAGTCCGAGGACTGCGATGCGATCCTCACATGAGAAATACGTCCGTCTGTCTGCCCCCTAACAAGTATAACAATACAGTAACCACGGGCTGCATTCTATGTTATAAGAATAAATTGCCTATAATTAAATTATTAAAGGGAACCTGTCACCCTCCCCCCCCCCCCCCCCCAGGGCCTACTAAGGTAATAGAGCCAGCCACCTTCAGCAGCACTAAGGCTGCATTCTGTAAAGGGGGCTCTTATGTTTTGCTCCCTAATAACGCTGAAATATTCACTTTTATAAATTGCGTGCCATACCTCTATTGAGTCTGGGGGTACGTCTTTTGTCCCCGGACACAACCGCCTCCCAGCTGTCCATCATTCCACTGCCTGGGCTCTCATTTTTCGGGTATGCGCCGTGTGCGCTGCCCTGGAACTCACATCAGCCGATGTACTGATATCGCACCTGCGTGTAGCGGAGGACCCAGATCCCACCCCGCAGTGTGTTATGATTTATTCACACTGCGGGGCTGGGAATCTGGCGCTGTGCACAGGTGCGATCTACTTACATCACTTGATATAAGTTCCAGGGCAGCGAGCACGGCGCATGCCCGAGAAATAATTGCAGAGCGTGGGCGCCGGTGACGGCACAAGACAGAAAGGAGGCGGTGCTTGGTGGGATGATGAACGGCTGTGAGGCGGCTGAGTCAGGGGGAGAAAACGTAGCCCCCGGACTCAATACTGGTATGGCGCACAATTTATAAAAGTGAGTATTTCAGCGTTATTAGGGATAAAAAACATAAGACCCACCTTCACAGAATGCAGCCGTAGTGCTGAAGAAGGTGGCTCTTTTACCTTAATAGGTCCTGGGGGGGTGACAGGTTCCCTTTTATTAAAGGCTTGGGATAATTGTCTGCAGTCACTCTACAGACTGCCAAATCATGATGGGGTGCACCTGCCGTCATGAGACCCCAAGACCACTGGTGTGATCAGGTGGTCATGCGACCACGTTTGCTATTTGCACGTGTTGACTAGACAAGTTTGACTTCTCTCAATAGAAGAAAATCGTCACACGACCTCCTGCTCTCATCAGCGATGCTGGGGCCATTATTACTGTACATAGGGGGACTCCTAAATATTAAGTAGGCACTTACAAAGCATTGAAGCCTAACTACTGGGTGGCAGATAGTGCTGTACCGGCTGTCAGTCTCTCCCGGGGCATCAGTTACAGCCGCCACACTCTATACACAGAGCGGTGACTGAAAAATGTTGAAGTAATAGTATACACAGTGTCAGTCTGGGCCAGGTGGAAAAGATGGGAAAAGTGAATGGCTCCACCGGAAAGAACGTCCTCTGTAAGTCACCATCTATAACTGTACTGTGATCTCTCTATGTCATGCAGGACTGGGATCTACCACTATATGGTATTACCGTATGGCGGTAATATCAGTGCTGGTTATTGTATAGAGATTTATTTTCAATAACAGTGCGGTCATCTCCTGAGGTTCCCCTATACCCTCCGTAGTTACAGTCATGGTTACCTGGTTAAGGGCCACAGGTGGACACAGACAGAAAAGGGCCCATGTGCAAGAACAATATATGGGCCCTTTGCAGCCCAAGAACTTCTAAAAATACAAAATTGCACCTTATTTAGAGGTAGAAATGGGCCCCCTTAACTCTTGGGCCCATGTGCTGCCGCATAGTTTGCACTAATGATATGTCCGCCTGTTAGGGGCCCACTGACATGTTTCGCCCCCCCTGAGCTGAACCCCTAGCTACGCCTCTGGCTTCATCCATCACAAAATAAGCTTCCCCATGCTCCATCAGCAGTAATTTCAGTTTACATCTAACAAGAGAGGACGATATGTAATACAGGGAGCTATAAATAACAAAAATAATGAGAATCCCATATGCAAAGGAAGGTGCTGTACATAACAAGAGGGAAATATGTAATAGGGAATAGCACTATACAAAAAGATAAAACAATGTGTAATAAGGGGAAACAATATCTATTTCAGAGTAAAACATAACTGGCTGCAATCATATGGCCAATCTCTGATGCTGCTTGTGGTTTGAGTAGCATGAATCTAATGGTAGGTTACCTTTATGGCAGTACATTTTTATATGTGTAATCAATACAGTTTCAGGTATTCATTACCTACTTTGCTCTGTAAATCTATTATATCTCATCTTAGGATTTTCTGGATTAAATCATGGCTGATATAAAAGACTATATAGAATTAAAGTAGACAAAGAGAATGTTAAGACATGAAGACGTCTTAACAACAGCTTAAATAATGCAATGCATATCTTGTAACTGTGAAATTGCTATTTGTTCCTGGCAAGTAAAAATAGCTAAATTTTCCATGGCACATATTTTCTCAGATATGACAAACTAATTCTCAGTGTCATGAATATTTTGAAAGAAAAAGTGTCTGTTGTTACATTTTATCCAAATATGTCCATACAATCTAAAATATCAGACCACAACATCGTCCACAACTGCCAGGAAAATTGTTTGGGATGCAAAGAAAAACCCACAAATAATATCAGAATGCTAAAATATCAGACTGAAGCAAAATTAAAACCCAGTACCAACAACTCCATCTCTCCTGTCATGTAATAATTCAGCAAGGAGAATCCCTGTGTATTTGTTACATTGTGGATATACAGTTGTGCTCAAAAGTTTGCAGAATTTTTGCTTTCTTGACCTTTTTTCTGAGAATGTGAATAATAACACCAAAACTTTTTCTCCATTCATGGTTTCTGGTTGGGTGAAGCCATTTTTTGCCAAACTACTGTGATTTCTCTTTTTAAATCATAATGACAATCCAAAACAACCACATGACCCCGATCAAAAATTCACGTACACTGGTGATTTTAACCCTATAACATGCACAGACATTGACACAAATGGGTTTGAATGGATACTAAAGGAAACATCCTCACCTGTGACCTGCTTGCTTGTAATCAATGTGTGTGCATAAAAGCTGAGTGAGTTTCTGGGATCCAGACAGACTCTTGCATCATTCATCCAGCCACTGACATTTCTGGATTGTGACTCATGGGGAAAGCAAAAGAATTGTCAACGGATCTACGGGAAAAAGTAGTTGAACTGTATAAAACAGGAACGAGACACAAAAAGATATCCAAGGAATTGATAATACCAGTCAGCAGAATTCAAACTGATATTAACAATTGGAAAATGTTGATGATGTTGTTGATGCCGGATTGCTGTGAACGCCACCCTGTGGTCGGCACTCATAGCAATGCAACAATTCTACTACATAGGAGCGATCTGAACTTCGCTCCTATGTAGCAGAGGTGATCAAGTTGTGCCAGCTTCTAGCCTCCCATGGAGGCTATTGAAGCATGGCAAAAGTAAAATAAACATGTTTTAAAAAATATGAAAAAATAAAAATATAATAAATAAAACAATAAAAACAATCAAATAAACACATATTTGGTAACGCCGTGTTCAGAATTGCCTGATCTATCAATAAAAAAAGGATTAACCTGATTGCTAAACGGCACAGCGAGAAAAAAAAATTGAAATGCCAGAATTACGTTTTTTTGGTAGCCATGACATTGCATTAAAATGCAATAACGGGCGATCAAAAGAACTTATCTGCACCAAAATGGTATAATTGAAAACGTCAGCTTGGCGTGCAAAAAATAAGCCCTCACCCGAACCCAGTGTTAGGGCTAGCGGAACGCACCAAATGATTAGAAACATAGAGTAAGGTGCGTTCACAGCCCGGGGTCCACCGTGCAGAGATGGAACCTGCTGCTAAGTAATGACGGACTATATGGTGGTACAATATGGATTCACACATGGGTCAACTTCACCCAGTATGAAAAAAGGGAACCCTGTTATGTCACAGGGCCGTGGTACCATACAAAGAGTGCAAGAAAGGAGTCACAGAACTCTACCCCTAGACTCGGGATTAGAGTACAACTACACCTCTTGCGCTCGACACCGCAACTGGGGTGTCAGCGTAATTGAAATAATAATTTAAATGCACTGGAGTGCATGCAGTGCCGCTCTGGCAGACACCACTAACCACCCAGGCTTGGGCAAGGAAAGCGCTGTGAAAGTGCACAGCGCCGCACTGGCGGTCACAGCAATTTGATGCTCTTTTGTGTGTCACATGCTGATAGCAAGACGGGCGCTAGATAGCAATCATCCACCTTACATGAGCAGTCATACACAAGGGAGGGGATAATTAATGAGCGACTTACACACGTCAACACACAACATATTTACAAGTGTACACTAGCGCATGGCTGAGTGGCCATGCAAACCTTTTATAGCAGCAGTGCTACAAGACCTTCCAGATGGTCCAAAAGGACCTGAGCATGTGACCCCCGACCTTCTATGAGACGTCATCCCGTGGGCATGCTCACTAAAGGAAAAGCAGGACTTAGTCCCAGAAAGACCTGATCACTGCTAAACATTGCTGGCTACAAGGACAGAGCCTGAAAGAGCAGTAGTAACCAGTCGTCCAGTATCAGCCTGAGCTAGATGCTGGGACTGACGTCTCAGCTGAGCAGACTCCACTGAGGCTGGAGAAGAATGGGAGACTGCAGCGGAAATGGTTTGAAATTCCCCCTGTGCAGAGGTGAGAACTCAACACCTAACGGCCCCCCCTCCTTGGACCTCGCTACGCTCGAAGGCAGCAATGAGCTGTGGAGCTCAAATGTGCACAGCAGGCTCCCATGACCTGTCCTCTGGGCCATAACCCTTCCAATCCACCAAATACAATTTTTTGCCACTTACCACCTTGCACCCCAAAATAGCAATCACCTCATAATTATCCGTACATGAACCCGATGTCCCAGCAGATGACTCGGAAAACCGGGACATGTATATGGGCTTCAAGAGGGACACATGAAAGGTGTCGTGATACCTAGGCATGGAGGAAGGGCCAGACGGTAGACCACAAGGTTAACCTGTTCAAAGACCTTGAAGGGACACAAGTAGTGAGGTGCAAACTTAGTGGACTCAACTCGCAGCCTGATTTTACAGGCAGAGAGCCACACCAAGTCGCAAAGGTCGGAGCAGGGCGCCGATGTGCATCGGAGGCGGTCATCATTCTTTCCTTGGAGGCCCGAATGGTATCCTGAGTGCGGTCCCAAATGTCCTGTGCCTCCACAGCCCAGTCTGCCACCCTGGAGTCGGCGGAAGACACAGGCATGGGCACAGGGACACACGGATGCTGGCCGTCTTTCAGGAGGAATGGATTCTGACCGGTGGAGTCGGCTACGGCGTTGTTAAGAACAAACTCTGCCCATGGTAGTAAGGATGCACAGTCATCCTGCCTGGCAGAAACAAAAATGTCATAAATATGTGATCAGGGTCTGGTTGGCCCTCTCAACCAACCCATTCGTCTCGGGATGATATGCCGAGGAGGGATTCAACTCAATACTGAGTAGACGACGAAGCTCTCTCCAGAATCGAGATGCAAACTGGGAACCCCGGTCACTGACAATTTTGTCCGGCATACCATGTAGGCGAAAGATATGCTTGATGAACAACACTGCCAGAGCCCGTGCAGAAGGTAGCCGTGGAAGAGGCACCAAGTGTACCATTTTGAAAAAATGGTTGGTGATCACCCAGATAATGGTGCAGCTACGACACTTGGGTAAGCCCACCACAAATCCACCCTGACCATCTCCCAGGGCCTGTCTGCCACCGGTAGGGGGTAAAGCAACCCAGCTGGCTGTTGCTGAGGAGACTTGTTCTTGGCAAAAGAGACACAAGACCGAACATAGTCTGTGATGTCACGAACCGTACGCGGCCAACAGTATGTCCTCGCCAGTAGCTCAGGTGTCGTTTTGGACCCAAAATGTCCACCCACTCTGGATGAGTGAGCCCAAGAGAGAACCTCTGGATGCAGACTGGATGGTACAAAAGTCTTTCCCGGAGGCACAGACTCTAGTGAAACCGGGGCCACAGTTCTCAGGCTCTCGGTGGGGACAATAAGACGAGGCTCCTCTTTCTCCTCCTCAGATGATACAACGGAGCGAGAGAGAGAATCAGAATGAATGTTCTTCTCCTCAGAAAGAAAAGGTAGGGTGAAATGAACTTCATGGCTAGCAACTCCCTGTCCCCGATGGAATAATTCCTCTCCACTTGTGAGAAGGTCTTAGAGAAGAAGAAGCAAGGATGCTTCCGACCTTGAGCATCCTTTTGGAAAAGTACTGCTCCAGCACCAACTGATGAGGCATACACCTCCATTCTAAATGGCTTATCTACATCGGGGTGATGTAGGATGGGAGCGCAAGCAAAGTGTGACTTAATGGAGTGAAAGGCCTTAGAGACCTCTTCAGACCACAATTTGGGATTTGCTCCCTTCTTGGTGAGGGCAACCCAGGGAGCTACCAAAGTTGAGAAGTGTGAAATGAACTGGCAATAGTAATTAATGAACCCCATAAAGCGCTGCACCGCTTTAAGAGAATGGGGTTCCTGCCAGTCCATCACAGCCTGTAGTTTGGCAGGATCCATAGCCAATCCCTAGGTGGAGATAATATAGCCCAGGAAAAGTAAGGACTCCTGCTCAAACACACATTTCTCCAACGTTGTGTAGAGGGAATTTTCCCGCAAGAGGTCGAAGACTCTGCAAACATCTATCCGATGGGAATCAATGTCTGGAGAGTAGATGAGAATATCATCCAGATAGACTACGACTGAGGTGGAGAGCATATCCCGGAAGATGTCATTCATAAAGTATTGGAAAATGGCTGGGGCATTACAGAGCCTGAAGGGCATCACCAGATATTCATAGTGCCCATCCCTTGTGTTAAGAGCCGTCTTCCATTCGTCCCCCTCACGGATGCAAATCAGGTTGTAAGCACCCCGCAGATAATTTTGTAAATACCCTTGCTCCCCGAAGCCTATCAAAGAGCTCAGATATCATGGGCAGAGGATACTTTTTCTTAACGGTGATGGCGTTAAGACCCCTGTAATCTATGCATGGACGTAGTTCCCGTTCTTCTTCTGCATGAAGAATAACCCAGCCCCTGCAGGTGACACTGACTTCCTAATGAATCCTCTTGCCAGATTTTCCTGGATGTACTGAGAGATTGCCTCCGTCTCCGGGAGAGATAACGAATAGACTCGACTCCGGGGAGGCTCAGCAGCAGACAAGAGGTCAATAGGACAGTCATAGGGGTGATGAGGCGGAAGAGTCTCCGCAGCTCTTTTGGAGAACACGTCTGCATAGGGCCTATATTGCTTGGGGAGAGAGGATAGATCTGCGGGTACCTCAGTAGTAGCCACCTGAACACATTCCCTCTGACATCTACCCCCACAAGATTTACCCCATCCCAAAATTCTGCACGTGGACCACTCAATATGAGGAGAGTGGTACCGTAGCCAAGGTATCCCTAACAGGACCTCATCAATTCCCTCAGAAATTACGAGCAGAGATATAATCTCCTGATGAGATGGCAACATGGACAGAGAAAAAGGGGTGGTCTGGTGTTTTATCTGTGAGGGCAGTGTCGACCCATTTACCACTCTTACGGTTACTGGTTAAGGTAACATTACAGGGGAATTGCTCTACCGAGTGGGTAAATGAGCTAATAGTAATTGTTCCCTTAGAGGACAATTTGGAGGCAAATGACCCGGTGTCTAGTGTACCTCCACCTACTACCACTAGACGCTGATGTTTCCTTAAACTCTGGGGACATTTGGTGGCAAGATGTCCTGACTGCTGGCAAACATGACAATCCTGGAGTGCACAAGCGATCCGGAACTTAGATTCCGCTCGTGACACTACCATAGCCTTATGTAACTCAGGGGCCTGGACTGGAGATTCCAAAGGTTTGGCGAAGGTATTAACCAGCCGAAACCTCTGCCTACACTGGGCTCGCTCTAACCTCCGCTCGTGAAAACGGAGGTCAATACAAGTGGAGACAGCTATTAACTCTTCCAGTGTGGCGGGAATCTCCCTAGTGGCCAGAGCGTCCTTCACGTGGTCAGCCAGCCCCCTCCAAACTATCAGAATAATGGCTTTATCCAACCACTCCAGCTCAGATGCTAGGGTGCGAAACTGGACGGCAAAATGGCTGACCAAGGACGAGCCCTGAGTCAATGCCAACTGTTGGAGCGCCATATCATGGGTGACACGAGGTCCTAAAAAGACCTGTTTCAGAGTGCTCAGGAACAATGGAGCACTCTGCACCACATGATCACCACGCTCCCACAGCGGCGTAGCCCACTCCAATGCCCTGTCCGACAGGAGAGACACAATTATTCCCACCTTAGCCCACTCTGTGGGGAAACGTGTGGCCAGAAGCTCGAGATGTATAGAGCACTGGCTCACGAAACCCCTACAAGATTTACTATGACCCAGTATGAAGAAAGCAAACCCTGTTATGTCACAGGGCCGCGGTACCGCACAAAGAGCGCAAGCAAGGAGTCACAGAACTAAAAAAGAAATAAAGCTGTAAGGGGCGCAATAAGTGACAAAAAGAAAGCATTTAGAGAATTAAAGGAAGTAGGTAGTGAGAAGGCATTAAATAAATACAAAAAATTAAATAAATTCTGTAAAAAGCAAATCAAGGCAGCAAAGATTGAGACAGAGAGACTCATTGCTAGAGAGAGCAAAAATAACCCCAAAATATTCTTTAACTACATAAATAGTAAGAAACTAAAAAATGATAGTGTTGGCCCCCTTAAAAATAGTCTGGGTGAAATGGTGGATGAGGATGAGGAAAAAGCCAATATGCTAAATGACTTTTTTTCATCAGTATTTACAAAAGAAAATCCCATGGCAGCCAATATGACTAGTGATAATAATCCCCAATTTAATGTTACCTGCTTAACCCAGCAGAAAGTACGGCGGCGTCTAAAAATCACAAAAATTGACAAATCTCCGGGTCCGGATGGGATACACCCCCGAGTACTGCAGGAATTAAGTACAGTCATTGATAGACCATTATTTTTAATCTTTAAAGAGTCCATAATAACAGGGTCTGTACCACAGGACTGGCGTATAGCAAATGTGGTGCCAATATTCAAAAAGGGGACAAAAACTGAACTCGGAAATTATAGGCCAGTAAGTTTAACCTCTACTGTGGGTAAAATCCTGGAGGGCATTCTAAGGGATGCTATACTGGAGTATCTGAAGAGGAATAACCTCATGACCCAGTATCAGCACGGGTTTACTAGGGACCGTTCATGTCAGACTAATTTGATCAGCTTCTATGAAGAGGTAAGTTCCGGTCTGGACCAAGGGAACCCAGTAGATGTAGTGTATATGGACTTTTCAAAAGCTTTTGATACGGTGCCACACAAAAGGTTGATACATAAAATGAGAATAATGGGGATAGGGGAAAATATGTGCAAGTGGGTTGAGAGTTGGCTCAGGGATAGGAAACAAAGGGTGGTTATTAATGGAGCACACTCGGACTGGGTCACGGTTAGTAGTGGGGTACCACAGGGGTCCGTATTGGGCCCTCTTCTTTTTAACATATTTATTAATGACCTTGTAGGGGGCATTCAGAGTAGAATTTCAATATTTGCAGATGACCCTAAACTCTGCAGGGTAATCAATACAGGGGAGGACAATTTTATATTACAGGCCGATTTATGTAAACTAAAAGCTTGGGCTGATAAATGGCAAATGAGCTTTAATGGGGATAAATGTAAGGTCATGCACTTGGGTAGAAGTAATAAGATGTATAACTATGTGCTTAATTCTAAAACTCTGGGCAAAACTGTCAATGAAAAAGACCTGGGTGTATGGGTGGATGACAAACTCATATTCAGTGGCCAGTGTCAGGCAGCTGCTACAAAGGCAAATAAAATAATGGGATGCATTAAAAGAGGCATAGATGCTCATGAGGAGAACATAATTTTACCTCTATACAAGTCACTAGTGCGACCACACTTAGAATACTGTGCACAGTTCTGGTCTCCGGTGTATAAGAAAGACATAGCTGACCTGGAGCGGGTGCAGAGAAGAGCGACCAAGGTTATTAGAGGACTAGGGGGTCTGCCATACCAAGATAGGTTATTACACTTGGGGCTATTTAGTTTGGAAAAATGAAGACTAAGGGGTGATCTTATGTTAATGTATAAATATATGAGGGGACAGTACAAAGACCTTTCTGCTGATTTTTTTAATCATAGACCGGTGACAGGGACAAGGGGGCATCCTCTACGTCTGGAGGAAAGAAGGTTTAAGCATAATAACAGACGCTGATTCTTTACTGTAAGAGCAGTGAGACTATGGAACTCTCTGCCATATGATGTTGTAATGAGTGACTCATTGCATCAATTTAAGAGGGGACTGGATACCTTTCTGGAAAAGTATAAAATTACAGGGTATATATATTAGATTCCTTGATAAGGCGTTGATCCAGGGAACTAGTCTGATTGTCGTGTGTGGGGTCGGGAAGGAATTTTTTTCCCCATGATGGAGCTTACTCTTACCACATGGGTTTTTTTTGCCTTCCCCTGGATCAACATGTTAGGGCATGCTAGGCTATGGGTTGAACTAGATGGACTTAAAATCTTCCTTCAACCTTAATAATAACTATGTAACTATACCCCTAGACTCGGGATTAGAGTACAACTAGACCTCTTGTGCTCGACACTGCAACTGGGGTGTCAGCGTAACTGAAATAATAATTTAAAGGCTCGGGAGTGCGTGCGGTGCCGCTCTGGCTGACCCCGCTAACCACCCAGGCTTGGGCAAGGTAAGCGCTGTGAAAGCGCATGGCGCCGCACTGGCGGTCACAGCTATTTGACACTGTTTTGTGTGTCATTTGCTGATAGCAAGTCGGGCGCAAGATAGCAATCATCCACCTTACGTGAGCAATCACACACAAGGGAGGGGATAATTAATGAGCGACTTTCGCATGTCAACACAAACATTTACAAGTGTACACTAGCGCATGGCCAAGCAGCCATGCGAACCTTTTATAGCAGCAGTGCTACAAGACCTTCCAGATGGTCCAATAGGAGCCGCAACAGGACCTGAGCATGTGACCCCCAACCTCCAATGAGTGCTCGTCCCATGGGCATGCTCAGTAAGGGAAAAATAGTCCCAGAAAGATCTGCTCGCTGCTGAACATTGCTGGCTACAAGGACAGAGCCTGTAAGGGTAGTAATAACCAGTCGTCCAGTATCAACCTGAGCTAGATGCAGGGACCGACGTCTCTGCTAAGCAGACACCACTGTGGCTGGAAAAGAATGGGAGACTGCAGCGGAGATGGTTCAAGATTCCCCCTGTGCAGAGGCGGGAACTTGACACCTAACACCGAGGTCACAAAAAATTGAGACGCTACAAGTATTGAAAAATAACGTAATTTTTATTTTAGCAAAGTTTGGAATTTTTTTCACCACTTAGATAAAGAAGAACCTAGCTAGACATGTTTGGTGTCTATGAACTCATAATGACCTGGAGAATCATAATGGCTGGTCAGTTTTAGCATTTAGTGAACCTAGCAAAAAAGCCACACAAAAAAAACAGTGTGGGATTGCACTTTTTTGCAATTTCACCGCACTTCGAATTTTTTTCTTCATTTTGTAGTACATAACATGCTAAAACCAATGATGTCGTTCAAAAGTTCAACTCATCCCGCAAAAAATAAGCCCTCATATGTCAATTATGACAGAAAAATAAAAAAGTTATGGCTCTAGGAAAAGGGGAGCGAAAAACAAAAAAAGCGATAACACCCAGGGTCATGAAGGGGTTAAATAACATAAAAACAAAGAAGATGACAACACATACTATGCAGAATACAAAAGACACTGTGCAAAGAAATAAGATCATTTGTAAAACATATGATATTATACAAATGGGTAAAACTCCTCATGAAGCACCTCTTCTGAGGAAGAACTGCCGAAACGCGCCTAAAGGGGTCCACTGTTGCAATGCCAACTCTGGGTAAATATACTTTTGAGTAACCCTCCCTAATATATGTTATTTGTATAGGTACTCCCTGGCCGGCTTGCCAACATAGAGTTCAGATTAATGCTATTATAGCTTTATTCATAACATCCATCTCTTTTGATCCGCAATACAGGTTTGGGACATCCTCCAGCATCACTCTGCATTATTTCTGCATCTCAAGCGCTTGGCACTTACAATACTGCTCTGCACTTTATATTTTATGCTGCTTTCTGAGATGTTTAGCAGGATATTTGTCATCTGTTAATAGTTACTGTTGCTACACTAGGTATTTTTGCATGACGTGTTTTACCCATTTGTCTAAGATCATGTTTCCCAGATGATCTTCTTTCTTTGCACAGTGTCTTTCGTATTCTGTATAGCATGTGTTGTCATCTCCTTTGTTTTTAGGCTATTTAATGTGTTTTTTCATTCCTATTGTTAACTAAATAAAGATTTATGGATTTTTGTACATATTTTTGTTTTGGAAGATCCTTTCTCTTTTTGTTGGTTTTTCAGCTCTTACGGTCCTCTGTATTGTTATTATATAGGGCACCATAGGCTTTACAATACATAAAACAACACAGAGACAAGCCTCAAAACTTCTGGACTTTTTGGCCACAACCATAAACGTTACATTTGGAGAGAGGTCAACAAGGCCTCTAATGAAAGGAACACCTTTCCTATTATGAAGCACGGAGGTGGATTGCTGATGTTTTGGGGATGTGTGAGCTACAAAGGCACAGGAAACTTGGTCAAAGCTGAAGGAAAGATGAATGCAGCACGTTATCAGCAAAATACTGGTGGCAAATTTGCACTCATGAGCCCGGAAGCTGCGCATGGGATGTGCTTGGATGTATTTGGATGTTCAACACGACAATGATCCAAAACACAAGGCCAAGTCGACCTGGCATTGGCTACAGCAGAACAAAGTGAAGGTACTGGAGTGACCATCTCAGTCTCCTGACATCAATATCATTTAGCCACTCTGGGGAGAACTCAAGTGTACAGTTCATGCTAGACAGCCCAGGAATTTGCAGGAACTAGAGGCTTTTGCCAAGAATAGTGGACAGCTTTACCATCTGAGAAAAAAAGAATCTCATCTACCACAAAAGACTTCAAGCTGTCATTGATGTTAGAGGAGGCAATACACGGTATTAAGAAATGGGTTATGTGAACTTTTGATTAGGGTCATTTGGATGTTTTGGGTTGTCATTATGATTTAAAAAGAGAAACCACAGTAGTTTGGACCCGTGGAAGCGTGGTTAACGTGAAACAGCCGTCGTCCTTTTTACTTGCACTGTCCCTGCCCTGTTTACCTTGTTCATGAATTTATATTGGACATAAATGACTAAGGTTTCTTCGTCACAAAATGGAAGTGTTGCTGCTTTCCTCTTCGTCTGGATTTATCTACATGTTTCTTCCTGGCAAGCATCCTCCACCAAGTGACTTTACTCCCATAATGTGCCAATGATTCAGAGTGTATCCCTCTATACCAGTAAGTAACTCATTACATTTATCTCAGTGCCATTCTTTTTTTCTTCTATTTGGACTTTGACAATAAATGGCGTCACCCAACCACTATCCATGAGTGGAGAAAACGTTTTGGTGTTATCATTCATATTCTCTGAAAAAAGTCCAAGAAAGCAAAAATTCTGCCATGGTAGGGGAGTGAGGGCTGTTAAGTCTGATGCTGCAGAAAAGTTCTTTTTTAAAAGGAATTTCATAGTTTAAAACAAAAGAATAGTTTGGTGCTTTCCTTACTAGCTACAATAGTTTATTTTTTCTGCTTTTATCTGTGATGTTATCCCTGTTGAATATGTGTTCCATGGAAAATGCCACCAGTTGTGCATCTTGTGAGATGTATGCATGCCTTGAACAGCCGTTTGAGGGGGAATATGTCTGCATTCAATTCAAGCAAGTTACATGTTTGGAGGAAATGTGCCAGGGAGCCCAGTCCTGATTTGGCACAATCTAGTAAATATGCATGCTTGGCTGATATTAGGAATGCAATACCAGGAATGGGATCACTACTGCAGGACATTGCTCCTAGCAACCAGGAAAATGATTGCTGTAGAAAGGAGGGAAATAGGAGTGCAGCAAAGGCCAGAGAGATGTTGGTGGTAGGGGAATCTATAATTAGGCGGACAGACAGGTTCATCTGCTGCTGAGACCGTGAATGCTGAACAGTGTATTGTCTGCCTGGTGCTCGGGTTTGACATATTGCGGATCAGATAGACAAATTGCTGGAAGGGGCTGCGGAAAACTCAGAGGTCATGGTACACATTGGTACCAATGACAAAGTTAGACGGAGGTGAAAGGTCCTTAAGAATGACTTAAAATAACTAGGAGAGAAGCTGAAGGCCAGGACCTCCAAAGTTGTGTTTTCAGAAATACTACCAGTGCCACGAGCATCACTAGATAGGCAGTGGGAACTCAGGGAAATAAATAAGTGGCTTAGAAATTGGTGCAGAAAGGAAGGGTTTGGGTACCTCGAGAACTGGGCTGACTTCTCTATCGGCTACAGGCTCTATGGTAAGGATTATTATTATTATTATTTATTTGTATAGCACCATTGATTCCATGGTGCTGTACATGAGAAGGGGTTACATACAGGTTACAGATATCACTTACAGTAAACAAACTAACAATGGCAGAC